>NC_091767.1:49627059-49931091 GCF_029378745.1 Bos indicus | reverse complement strand
GTGGCTCAGACCATGAACTCCTTATTGCCACATTCAGACTTAAATTGAAGAAAGTAGGGAAAACCACTAGACCATTCAGATATGACCTAAATCAAATCCCTTATGATTATACAGTGGAAGTGAGAAATAGATTTAAGGGCCAAGATCTGATAGATAGAGTGCCTGATGAACTATGGAATGAGGTTTGTGACATTGTACAGGAGACAGGGATCAAGACCATCCCCATGGAAAAGAAATGCAAAAAAGCAAAATGGCTGTCTGGGGAGGCCTTACAAATAGCTGTGAAAAGAAGAGAAGTGAAAAGCAAAGGAGAAAAGGAAAGATATAAACATCTGAATGCAGAGTTCCAAAGAATAGCAAGAAGAGATAAGAAAGGCTTCTTCAGTGGTCAATGCAAAGAAATAGAGGAAAACAACAGAATGGGAAAGACTAGAGATCTCTTCAAGAAAATCAGAGATACCAGAGGAACATTTCATGCAAAGATGGGCTCGATAAAGGACAGAAATGGTATGGACCTAACAGAAGCAGAAGATATTAAGAAGACATGGCAAGAATACACAGAAGAACTGTACAAAAAAGATCTTCACGACCCAGATAATCACGATGGTGTGATCACTGACCTAGAGCCAGACATCCTGGAATGTGAAGTCAAGTGGGCCTTAGAAGGCATCACTATGAACAAAGCTAGTGGAGGTGATGGAATTCCAGTTGAACTATTCCAAATGCTGAAAGATGAAATGCTGTGAAAGTGCTGTACTCAATATGCCAGCAAATTTGGAAAACTCAGCAGTGGCCACAGGACTGGGAAAGGTCAGTTTTCATTCCAATCCCAAAGAAAGGCAATGCCAAAGGATGCTCAAACTACCACACAATTGCACTCATCTCACATGCTAGTAAAGTAATGCTCAAAATTCTCCAAGCCAGGCTTCAGCAATATGTGAACTGTGAACTTCCTGATGTTCAAGCTGGTTTTAGAAAAGGCAGAGGAACCAGAGATCAAATTGCCAACATCCGCTGGATCATAGAAAAGGCAAGAGAGTTCCAGAAAAACATCTGTTTCTGCTTTATTGACTATGCCAAAGCCTTTGACTGTGTGGATCACAATATACTGTGGAAAATTCTGAAAGAGATGGGAATACCAGACCACCTGATCTGCCTCTTGAGAAATTTGTATGCAGGTCAGGAAGCAACAGTTAGAACTGGACATGGAACAACAGACTGGTTCCAAATAGGAAAAGGAGTTCGTCAAGGCTGTATATTGTCACCCTTTTATTTAACTTATATGCAGAGTACATCATGAGAAACGCTGGACTGGAAGAAACACAAGCTGGAATCAAGATTGCTGGGAGAAATATCAATAACCTCAGATATGCAGATGATACCACCCTTATGGCAGAAAGTGAAGAGGAACTCAAGAGCCTCTTGATGAAAGTGAAAGTGGAGAGTGAAAAAGTTGGCTTAAAGCTCAACATTCAGAAAACGAAGATCATGGCATCCAGTCCCACCACTTCATGGGAAATAGATGAGGAAACAGTGGAAACAGTGTCAGACTTTATTTTTGGGGGCTCCAAAATCACTGCAGATGGTGATTGCAGCCATGAAATTAAAAGATGCTTACTTCTTGGAAGGAAAGTTATGACCAACCTAGATAGCATATTCAAAAGCAGAGACATTACTTTGCCAACAATGCTTCGTCTAGTCAAGGCTATGGTTTTTCCTGTGGTCATGTATGGTTGTGAGAGTTGGCCTCTGAAGAAGGCTGAGCGCTGAAGAATTGATGCTTTTGAACTGTGGTGTTGGAGAAGACTCTTGAGAGTCCCTTGGACTGCAAGGAGATCCAACCAGTCCATTCTGAAGGAGATCAGCCCTGGGATTTCTTTGGAAGGAATGATGCTAAAGCTGAAACTCCAGTACTTTGGCCACCTCATGCGAAGAGTTGATACATTGGAAAAGACCCTGATGCTGGGAGGGATTGATGGCATGAGGAGAAGGGGACGACAGAGGATGAGATGGCTGGATCGCATCACTGACTCGATGGACGTGAGTCTCAGTGAACTCCGGGAGTTGGTGATGGACAGGGAGGCCTGGCGTGCTGACATGCATGGGGTCGCAAGGAGTTGGACACGACTGAGCGACTGATCTGACCTGATCTGAAGTATTATGATGCACTCTGAAGTTTAATAATTACTAAATTATAGTATCTCACACCTTATTGGAAAAATGAATGGTAACCCACTCTAGTATTCTTACCTGGAGAATTCCATGGACAGGGGAGCCTGGTGGGGTACAGTCCATGGGGTCGCAAAGAGTCAGAGATGACTGAGCGACTTTCACTTCATTTCACACCTTATGCTCAGTATGGAATAAACTATGAAATGGTGAAGGTATAACTAAAGACCTTGAACTTTGTAAACTCCTAAGTATTTTCAGGGTAAATAAATATATCTGTATGAAATCTGTACCATTGTCACCATCAGTAATTGACGGTCATTAAAGCACTCACTTCTCATGAAATGCTCGTTGGCTTGAAAGCCTCCTTAGAGATGAAATCTTGAGGAAAGTTCTTTCACTGATCTGAAGTCTCTCTACTATAGAAAAACTAGTTGCTGAAGGAAAACATGCTGCTATTTATAGCCATGCGTATAGTTCATTAACCTTTGGAAATTCATCTCAATTTCAGCATCTGATGTTAGTGAGTTCTTACAACAGGATTAGCCACCATGCTTCTCAGGGGGAACTCAGGACATGTATGAGAGTGTCCATGTAATGGATCTCTACTGTGTTTCAACATCTGTTCACTGGGAGTGCAGAGGGCATACAATGAAGAGTCTGTGAGGTTAAGTAAGTTTCAACCTTCTTGCATTTGGAAAGCTAGTAGAATTCAGATATAAAATTGTCATAATTTGGAAAATGAGTGTAGATACTTTTCCTACTTGGAAAACTCAAATATCATTACAATAAATAATTTTAAAACTAAAATTCCTATATAACTAATGCTTTGCAAACTAAAAGTTCATAATCTGGTATTTTATCTATTTTATTAACACATTAACATAAGAAACAAATACCTATCAAGCACATATACATATATATGTTTCAGTTCAGTTCAGTCTCCCAGTCGTGTCCGACTCTTTGTGACCCCATGAATCGCAGCACACCAGGCCCCCCTGTCTATCACCAACTCCCAGAGTTCACCCAGACTCAGGTCCATCGAGTCCGTGATGCCATCCAGCCATCTCCTCCTCTGTCGTCCCCTTCTCCTCCTGTCCCCAATCCCTCCCAGCATCAGAGTCTTTTCCAATGAGTCAACTCTTTGCATGAGGTGGCCAAAGTACTGGAGTTTCAGCTTTAGCATCATTCCCTCCAAAGAAATCCCAGGGCTGATCTCCTTCAGAATGGACTGGTTGGATCCCCTTGCAGTCCAAGGGACTCATGTGTGTGCCTGTATGTGTGTATGTATATATTAATATATATGTAGATATGGTATACATACTATATGTATATATGTTATATATGTATACATATTATATATATATGTATGTATATACATATATATATATATATATCCTAAACTGTAGCATATCTATGCAATTTAAGTGGAATTTCTTAGATTAGAGAGATTAATTCCATCCAGCAACTTTAAAGGGAACTGCTTGACTAAGGAGACATTTGCTTTGGGTTTTGAAATGTGATAATGTGGAGAGAGAGCAAAGAGATATGAGAGATACATGGAGAGAATACAATATAGAGTACAGTACAGAATAGTTCAAAAAAAAAAAAACAAAACAAAAACCTTTTGGCAATGTATTGATGCCAATATCATTGAAGCATTTAATGTCCAGGTCAAAAACCTTGTACTTTATTCTCTATGCAGAGAAGAACATTTTTTTTCCAATAAGGAATTAATATGTTCAGAAGTACTCTGCAAGAATACTGTTGTGAAAGGATCTTGCAATTAGATTAATGTTATTAATATAATAAGAGGAGAGAAATGGATTCATAGAGATCAGTTAAAGGAATTGAAAGGTTTAAAGGACTTGGACTTGAGTAATAGTTTTGAGTGGTGATAATGAGTTAGATTTTTAACTAGATGAAATGGCTTGAAATGGGAAGCCTGGGTGTTGTTAGGGGCAAGAGTGATGAGTAAGTCTCAGTTATTCTGAAAGCTAAATGGAACAGTAAAAGAAGCAGAGCAAGGGTGAGGTCAGCTTGCGAGGGCATACCGCCAGCAACATGCATGTAATAATTTGAAGTACTGACGGGACAAGTTGAAAGTGGAATGCTGAAATTCAGGGTGGATTCGATTTTTGTTATCTGTTTCAATTTTGTTTTGTTGTTGTCGTTCAGTTGCCCAGTCATGTCCGACTCTTTTTGACCCCATGGACTGCAATATGCCAGGCCTCCCTGTCTCTCATCATCTTCCCAAGTTTGCCCAAGTCCATGTTCATGTGACTTTGTTTACATGATGATAATTGTTGAGTCCTTGGGTTTGCCACACTGAGAAAGGCAGGTTTGAAAGCTCAGTTTTTGAGTGAACGAATTTGAGGCAGCAAATGAGATGGATAAAGCTGATCAAAGAGGTAGAGAAGAAAAAAAGGGGAACCAGGGTCAATGGGACAAAGTAAGAGACAGATTCTAATATCAAGGTGATAGTAAACAAGAAAAAGTTCTGAAGTTACGATCAGGAAGAGTTACAGTACAAAGAGATCATTGGATTTCCGAAGTCAGCGACAGACTGCACCCATGTTTTGCCTGGATCTGTGAAGCCAAAAGACAGTTGACAGAAAATTGACCTATCTATAGGTTAACAAAAAAGGAGTGTAAAATATAATTTTAACAAGTTTGTTGGGAGAAGATTTCTTGAAAATGAAAAAGAATAAATGAAATAATTCTATGAACAAGATTTTGTGAGCTTTTAAAATTTGTTGTTTTTCTTCATTTTATCAATAATGATTATAAAAATTATTTTAATGCTGTGTCATTCAGGAGATATTTATATATTAAGAGATAATATACATTTCACAAAGATCAGAAACATCACAGCAGAATGCAGTAGCTGGTATTAAATGTATTGTGGGTTAGAAAAAAATAAAAATATTATAAAGGGTGTTATTTGGGTCAATTGACAAAATTGTAATAAAATGGTAAATTAGGTAAATATCATGTCAATTTTAACTGTTATTGAAACTGATAAGTATATTGTTGTAATGTAAGGGTAATTTCTTATTCTTAAGAAATACCTCAGAAATAGTTAGGGGTAAGTAAGGGTGGCTCAGTGGTAAAGAATTCACCTGCCATGCAAGAGACTTGGGTTCAACCCCTGGGTCAGGAAGACCAGTTGGAGAAGGAAATAGCAACTTACTCCAGTATTTTTGCCTGGAAAATGTCATGGACAGAGGAAGCCTGGCAGGCTACAGTCCATGGGGTCCCAAAAGAGTTGAACACAACTTAGTGACTAAACAATGACAACAACAAAAGGGCCATGATGTATAGAATTTTACTTCAACATGTCTCTGAAAAAAGTATTTTATATTTTACATATTATTCCATGTATTTATTTCATTTGAGAGAGAAAGAGAGGGAGATTGAGAGCAAATAAATTAAAAGATGCTTGCTCCTTGGAAGAAAAGCTATGACAAACCTAGACCAGTATTAAAAAGCAGAGACATCACTTTGCCAACAAACGTCCGTCTAGTCAAAGCTATGGGTTTTTCCAGTAGTCATGTACAGATATTGAGAGTTGGACCATAAAGAAGGCTGAGCACCAAAGAATTGATGCTTTCAAACTGTGATGCTGGAGAAGACTCTTGAGAGTCCCTTGGACAGCAAGGAGAATGAATCAGTTAATCCTAAAGGAAATCAACCCTGAATATTCATTGGAAGGACTGATGCTGAAGCTGGAGTTCCAATATTTTGGCCACCTGGTTTGAAGAGCCAACTCAATGGAAAAGACCTTTATGCTGGAAAAGATTGAAGGCAGGAGGAGAAGGGGATGGCAGAGGATGAGGTGATTGGATGGCATCACCGATTCAATGGACATGAGTTTGAGCAAACAGGAGACGGTGAAGGACAGGAAAGCCTGGTGTGCTGCAATTCATGGGGTTGCAAAGAGTCGGACATGGCTGAGTGACTGAACTACAAAGTAGAGCAAATGGAGTAAAATATTTATAATAGGTCGTTAGTAAAGGTCTTCTTTGTACTTTTTTATCCTTGCACTTTTGCTGCAAATTGAAATTATTTTGAAATGAAATGATAAAACATACAAAAGAACCCAAATTGTGTGGTTGAAATTCAAGACTCAAAGCTGAAGTGATATAGAAGTGATCTCTTGTGTCCTTAAAACACTTCTTTCAAGCAGTACTGCTAAATGGTTCATTCTTCCTCAAAAAGTCATTTGTTCCTGAAAAATCTCTTGAATAACATATACTCTTAAGTAAAAAATGTCATTATAATTTTTACAATGAAGACAGTTTTTAATGTGTTCTGGAATTTACAAATTGACATCCATTATAATAAGGGACATACATGAGAGCAATTTGGCAATTAATAACAGTTATAGTATTTTAATGAAGTCATTTTTTTCTAATTAATTTTGTTATGTCTGTTTATCAGCTCTCTTAAAACTTGTTATTGTTTATTGCACATAAATTTGATTGACAAGTTAACATAACATAGGATATGATGCCATCTATTACTGCTGCTGCAAAAATTGCAATTCATGAGTTCTCTAAGGTAACTGAATGCAATATATGCAGCTACTCTAGAGTAAGGCAACTGTATTGTGACTCTAGATTCACGGAATTCAATTGCTCCATTAGGTGTGATGAAATTCCCAGTAGGAAGTGCAAGTGATATATGGAACTTCTTGTTAAGTCAGGTTCTTTTTACTCCAGTAGATATGCTGTGGGATCTGACTATATGCATTTATTTTCATGTTCTAATTTACATTAATAGATCCAGTGTATTTTCCAAAAGCAAGATAAAGAAGATATCAATTTACTATGAGTATATATGGACATATCCCATGTTAATTTTGAAAATAAGAAAAATAACAAGGAATGGCATTATCAGGTAAAATATTTTTCTTTTTTATTTGTTCATCTCACTCTCTTATTAATAATGGTTAGAATATATGTTTTCAATTGTTTCTCACAGGTTCTCTCTTACACATTAGCTGTGAGCAACCCAGTTTACTTAAAAATGGGTGAGTGAGGTAAAGTGTGAGAACATTTAGTGTATAGTCTTATAAAACAAATTAACTGCAGTTTATTATAATAAAATCACTAACACTACATAATTTATGTGTTTATATATGAATGAATACTATTGACTCATAGACTCACAATGTAAAGTGGTTAGAATGTAAACTGTACTCTTGTACATTTCTAACAACTCACTGATTCAGAAAGCAAAATATGTTCTTATTGTATAACTGAATGATCTTGCAGCTTTACCTAACAATCAAAGTATTTCTGATTGTAACTTCCCCAATTGGTTTTAA
The DNA here is from genome assembly GCF_029378745.1 of Bos indicus. Lineage (NCBI taxonomy): Eukaryota > Metazoa > Chordata > Mammalia > Artiodactyla > Bovidae > Bos > Bos indicus. The sequence continues at coordinate 49,923,590 of NC_091767.1, read as the reverse complement.
TTTTATACTTAAGATTTACTTAAAGTTATTTTACTCACTCATCCACATGTCAAAATCTTACATATTTCATAACAAATTTTACAGACCTGATATAACCCTAAAATTACACTTTCTCATCCAGACTATACGTGTCTAGTTTTGTGAGCCTTTTTTATTTTAAAATATCATCATATCAAAATTCCAGTATGAACCTGGAATATTACTCTGTATATCCATTTGAAAACATGTTATAAATAGAAATAAATACACAAATTTAGGGCAAACTAATTATCAAAAAAAGTGTTTTTCAGGTTAAAACTTTGCTATACTATGTTTTTCCATCTTTCCCACACAAAGTTAAACATTATCAAATCAATCAGGAAATGAAATAAATTGAGGAAAATGAGCATTTCCTCAATTTAACATTTACCAGCATCTTATTTTTTTTTTCAATTTAGAGTAATTATTGTATAAACTATAATAAATTTAATTTAGACATATTTAATTATGAAATATTTCAGATATACAGAAAAGTTCTTAAAAAATTTAATGAATACTTGTATAGCTACCATCAAGATTATGTTAAATGTTCTTATGTTCTTCTGAAAATGAAACAACACAGATATAAGAGAAGCCCCCCTTTATAACCTTTTCTAATCCTATTGTTTTTCTTCTCTCTTTTGTTACATGAGGCAATCACTATCCTTCTGTGTTGTTAAACACCTACCACACACACTTAGGTCTATATAAAGTAAAACGATACCTATGTCGTCTTAGCTAATATTTTTAGTTCCCCTCCTATCTTTGGACTGTTAGCAAAGTTTTCTTTCTCATCTTTATTTTTCAGATTCTTTTAAAATGGACATGTGGACACAGGGAGAAAGGAAAACATGGGAGGAATTGGGAGATTGGGATATATACGTTGTGTGTGTGAGTATATATATACATATATATACATATACATACATATATATATATGATTCGTATACACTATTCTGTGGAAAATAGATAGCTAGTGGGAAGAAAGCTGCTATAAAGCACAGTAAGCTCAGTTCAGTGCTCTGTGATGACCTAGAGGGGTGGGATGGGGGTGAGGTGAGAGGGAGGTCCAAGAGGGAGGGGTTATATGTATGCATATGACTGATTCACTTGACTGTACAGCAGAAACTAACACAACATTGTAAAGCAGTTATATTCCAATTAAAAAAATGGAATTTCTTCTCAATTCTGTCACATGCAATATAAACCTTAATAACAGAAAATGATGGTTACCGGTGACTAGGTTCTATCCGTGCCTATGTATCTATATGCCTATTTCTGCATGGAGAGCATTTTGTTGAGTGTATTGAATGGCAGGGAGTGACTCATTTATTTCTGTATCTTTTATTTAACACAGATTAGGTATTTTGAAATGTTGATTGAAAGTGCAATTTATAGTACAACCTTTGCTGTACTAAGAACTGATTTAAGGTCCAGTACTATTTGTCACAGTAAACTGCAAACATAATTTCTTGTATAGTAGAGAAAGACTACAGTCTAATGCTAGAGATAATTCAAAAATTTGATATGGAATGAAAGGAATTTGGTCTTTTCTGTGTTTGTTCAGTAGTGGTGTCTACTTTGGTAACTGGATGTGTGGACTACTCTTTAACAAACAGCAGCAGCTACCACATTTAGACATTAGATTGCATCTGAACGCCTTTGACAATGGATAGCTGACACAAATGTCATATCTGACATTTGTGGCAGATATCCATTTCTCTTCCATTTGATTTGTTCAGTTTTCATAATATACCTCACGTTAAAATTTATTTAAAATATTAATTATAGATCTGGCAAGGCAGGTAGAGAAAAGAATCATGTGTAAAGAAGATGAGTCAGGAGGAGAAAAAGAGGAAATGGATAAGGTAATGTGGACAAAATTTAATAAAAAAGAGGACTGATATTTCTCTGGAAAATTGGTCTGAGCCAGTTTCGTAAAAAGTCTTGTGAAGTTTGCTGGGCTGCCTCTGTCCTTCTTTGGAGGGTAACTATCTTTCATTTTTTATTTAATTGTTCAGAACATAGCAGTGTGATAAAAGTTTTTTATGGAAATTTCTCAAAGCAACACAATCAATCATATTTCCAACTCATGTGCTGTCTTGAGCCCCTGAGCCTCAAAGACTTTTTTTTTCTGGGGAGCTTACTTGTTAAATTAGCACTGATCAAAGGCTAAAACATTTATCATGCTTATTAGTGAATAAACCTAGCAGCAGGTATCCCAAGTGAGGAAGCAAATCCTCATTTCCTGCAAGAATGAATTGGAAATTATCCAAACTGCTTGCAAACATTTTTCAGGAGTGACGAATTGTCAAAAAGAAAGCAGCTGCTAGATGTGGCAGCAACCAGGGTTAAGGGGAAAAAAAGAGCGTCTTTCCAAGGTATCTTCAAACCAGCCCAAGGGGATGTTCTGCAGTTTGATTTACTCTAATTGCCTTTGAAATCCTGCATCAGCTGACCTTACCAATGAGCTCCAAAATAACACTCCAACTAAGGCAATTTTGAAATCGCAGTTTTTTCACCTTTGCTCTTCATACTCCTTGCTGTTGTTATTGTTGTTCATGAAAACACAAACTGACAAGTACCAAATTGATAGACTTTTGTTTCCGTTTATTGCAAAATGATGCCCAGTGCTGGTTGTACAGGGACTACTGTCTTATTAGTATACTTTAATCCATTGTCGTATGTAACAAGGAAAAGCAATATGTACTCCAGATCCTTTTCTCCAATTTTCAACTTTGTTAATGAAAGCTAAAAATATTAAAATCATTGGCACACTCAGCCGTTACATCATATTTTAACAAGTTGTGTGTTGGTTGCTCAGCCATGGACTCCTCTGTCTATAGAATTCTCCAGGCAAGAATACTGGAGTGAGTAGCCATACCCTTCTCCAGGGAATCTTCCAGACCCAGGTATTGAATTGGGTGTCCTGCATTGCAGGCAGATTCTTTACTGTCTGAGTCAGCAAGGAATGAATTGTATGGTACTTGTGAAGATTACCCAAGAATAAGATTGAATCCTTCCTTTATAAATACAGCCAGATTGCATTTAGGAAAGGAGGTAGTACCTTACAATATATTTTTGACAGACAAAAAATCAGATCTAATGTGAATATTTTGGGTCAGGTAAATGCGATGATAACATGGATTGGTATCATACTGTAACTACATGATAGGGAACAATGTGGAATGGTGAGGAGACACTTAAAAAGAAATATAAATAATCAGGTACCATTTACACTTGCTTCATTTAAGTTGCAGTGAAAAGGAAGTTTGTTGGTTCCCACACTTTTTCTTCCAATGAAACAGTCTAACCATCCTTTGACTAATTATAGGCAACCTAGTTTACAAAGGGCATGTACCTCAGTTCTTCATCTGTTTGGAAAAGCCAATTAGAGCCTTCTGTTAATCCTAGAGCCTGTGATCCTTTTTCAGTCTGGATTCAGGCACACTACGTGTCTCTCTTTCCCTGTTTGTTTATAATTGCACTCATAATATTAAAACTAGTTGGAAGCAAAGAGGAAGGAGAAAATAAACTAGTTCTATTCCTGCGCCAGAGAACTCCCTTTCTTTCCCCCTCTAAACAGGATTTCACATTTCACAGCTAAGAAAAATACCCAGACCTATTTCTGTGGTTTTCTTACGAATTAATACATTATCATTTTCCCCAGAGTTTTAGACTAGGGTCATAAAAAAGACTTTCTAGTTAAGATAAAGCTAATTCTACAAGCATAAGCTACTACGCCCTTTGTAGATAGTCTCTTGATCCTGTTAAGTGTCTCTCAGATTTACCCTTTATTTTCTATATCTACTGCTGCCCTTCTAATCTAGATCTTCCTTACTTCACACCTGCATTCCTGTTGTAGCCTTTCTGTTGTTTATTCCATATCTAGTTCCTCCCCTCTGGGATAATATTGCTAAATAATTTTTCATGTAAGATCTAATTTAGGAACACAAGGGGGTTTTCTCTTTCATGCATCTGTAAGTTCATTTTCACCTCTTATGATCTAGGTCACATATGTTTGTCCTCATCATGGGTTCTGTGCTCCAGACTTAAATTATTCCCTCCCTCTCCTCTGAACGTGTCCCTTGACTCATTTAGCAAGTACACACTGAGCACACACTACATGTGTATCTATGCAGTTGTTTACTTACACTGTTAAGTATTTTCTGTTTCCCTTTCAGATCTTCTATATCCCTTAGATCGAGACTCTTACCTAATATGAGGCATCTCCATTTACTGCAGACCGTCATAATTTCTCTCTTCACTAATATTCTTTTGTCTCTCAAGTCAGTACATTTGGCTGAAGCAAATATTTTTAACTGCTTGTTTAGTATATCATTCTCTAAAATTTAAATGAAAACTACGAAATAGTAAGGGTTAAATATAGGCTGAAAATTTTGAGATATTTTGTTGATTGTTTATGTATCTGTTATTATTTTTCACTTTACTAAGTGCCCAGGTGCTCGATAAAGTCATGCTAATTTATTCATCACCAATAATTTATGGCATCACCGACTCAATGGACATAAGTTTGAGTAAACTCCAGGAGTTGGTGATGGACAGGGAGACTTGGCATGCTGCAGTCCATGGGGTCGCAAAGAGTCAGACACAACTGAGCAACTGAACTGAACTGAACTGAATCTATTTTTGAATATGAAGACTATAAAATAGTCCACTGAACATATTATGCTTAGAATCACTCATTAATATGGCTGGAAGAAATATTAAAGTTGTCTAGTCTATATTCTCATCAATGCTTGAATTCTTGAATAACATCTCTGAATAGCCATGCAACTCATCATTTTCAACTACATAAACTATGCAGTTCCAAATCTCCATTAATGGTAATACTGGCATTTTTCTGTCTTCTTCATCCCTATCCTGTTTCTCAGCTGGTACAAAACAAAAGCCAAAGTGGAAGTATTGTTAATTTGACCTCTCAAATCTGGAAATTACCTACCTTTGAGAATTTACATTAACAACAGAAGTACTAAGTACGATAGAATTTTAAATCCTATATTTTGTAAAGCCTGTGACTATACTACTTTTACATGTATTCATTAGACCCAAGCATTTTCTGGTTCTCACAATAATAGCTATAATAAATTAAGGATCGCATTTGAAACATAACAACTATTGTTTTTTCCAATAAAAATGTGACAATGTAAGACAAATAAGGTTTACATTTGTTTCCCATATACACTTAGTGTTCAGCTTTTCTTTGACTATGAAATAAAATTGTAGATTATTAGGTTTGTATATAGCTTAATTTATTCAAAAGTCATTGTTTTGAGTCACTCTAGTTTGCAGATTAAAAATGGAGGCAAGAGCAAGGTAACACAGGACAATATATCCCATGAAACCAGAACAAGGAAAAAAAATCAAATGCATTTACCCTTCCCCCAAGTTTGAGTGTCCACCCTGGGTATTCTCATTGTGCTTAGTGTTTATGCCTGGGAAGTAACTTCTAATAGTATATTTTAATTGTCTGTTGTATATTGGAATAATACATCTTAATGGTTAGAAATCTTCAATATTCCTTTTCATCTGTAACTGGTCAAGCCCTTAGAAGCCATCAATATGTAATTATTCAATTGGTTAATGTCTATTTGAAAATTCTATGATGGTGCAGGAGTATCTTTCCTCAAACAAATGTGTTTCCTTTCCTGAGCTCTTGAGCACTCAAACTTTTGCTATTTCTGCTGCTCAACTTCTCAAGCCCTTGGTTTTAAAGCTGGGAGGTGGAGAGGTCCTTAGCAACTGGATTAACTTTCGTTTTTACAGATATGAAAACTTCGAACAGGAGCTGTTTAGTAATTGAACAAAAGCTAAACAAATTGAGACGCGGTATAGAATGGCTAAGATGCTGTATACTATAGTGGTAATAACAAGGTCTCTACATCAGACTAGCTGTGTTCAAATCCCAGGGTTTCTACTTATGAACTCTGTGTTTCCCAGCACCTCAGTTCCCTGAATATACAATATATATGCTGTCAGCATTAAATAATTTAACACACATACAAGAAACCATTCTAGAATGGTATGTGGTATTTACATAGTAAAATTACATAGTAATCTGATCACTCAGATTACACGTATTAAATGAAGAAGGTTATCCTTGGATAACTGATTTTTCAAGATAAAAGTCAGATAAGATTTACACACTATTGATTTACAATTTTGTTTTATCATTCAAAAGAGATCTATAATATACTTTGAGACATTTCACATGTTATGTATGTATGTATATATTTAAATTTTTCAAAGGAAACTTTGGGAAGCCTTTTTTCTTTCCTATAATAATAAAAATAATCAAATTAATATTTTTTGTTAATAATAACAGTATGTGTCCAAAACATAATAAATATCAAAAATTTAGCAATAAAAACAAGCAGTGGATTTAAAATACAAGATGTGAAATACAGTGAAAATGAGGAAAATACATTGCTTAAATTTAATTAAATCCTTTCTCTGTGTGAAGTTAAGTAAGATGGTTGAGTTTAGTGTGTGGATACAAGCTGAAAGCTGACATACAAGGAAGGAGTGGTGGGAAGGAAGAAAGTCAGTCTCCATGAAAGAAAGGCCATTTCCTGGCTGCTAAGTTGGTCCACTGGCGACCTCTCTAAAGAACTTGTTCTCAATGATTAAATTCCCATTGAAGACGAACTAGCTTTCTGTTGTAAAATCTCTCTCTCACATACACACAATCCTTGGGAATTTTTGCAATCTTGGTTGTGATTTAGCTATTTTAGCAAATACTTTGTTTGCTACACCTTCTGATAACCAAGAGGACCAACACTGGGAGACTCGAATTTTTTTTTTTTTTTTTACAATATTCTTATTGAGAAATATTTTCAACCAAATTAATCCTAATGCAGACTTTGAGTTATCAAACACATAGGTCTAAGAGTGAAAAGACCAAAACAGCAGCGATATGCATGTTAAAGCATATTTACCAAGTGAGTTTTATATATATTTATGTTATTTTTCTTTAAAATTTCATTGTAAATCCTTTATGCCTAAAAGAAAAGCTCTTTCCTTTTTATTAAAAAAAGTGGCAAGAACCATCCATTTAGTCTATCCCTGGCCTAACATGAAGTGTTGTACCACATGCAGCATATGCTGAAGAGAAACACACCATGATTTCTATCCCAGTTATTTACAGACAGAGAATTATCCCTGAACTGAAAGACAAACAAACAAAGGCGTTAAAAGTCTGAGTCAAGTGGTGGTCGGGAAATGAAAGTGATTTGGTAAGTATAGTGAATTTGTCATGTGGATAGATATATTGATTTGGAATACTAATAACAAAAATACAAGTGTTCTGTTTAATGCTAGTGCCTAGTAAGCTCTCCACTTGGGCATATTTATTCCTTCCCTACAGCTTCAAATACTGGTTAAAAAAAAAAAAAAAAAAAAACATATTATCTCTACAATCTCTTTTGAGTGGTAATAAACACATGAGCTATCCTCCGGTTTCACTGATCACTTAGTTTAAATACAAGGAACTAGAATAAAGTAATTTAACAAAGTATAGGATAACTTTAAATAAACTGAAGCTGTGAACTAAATTACTTAAATGGCAAAAGTGGCCAAATTTTAGATTATGTCTAATTCATTGCCTGGTTCCATATTTGATTCCACAAAACTAAATCTAAAATACCACTAATTGGAAATCCCACCATTATTTCATATACTGCTAACAAAGGAAAACACCACTAATTCGATTTCACATAGTACTTTCTTATAATGAAGATTTTTTACTTTATACTAAGTGAAGGAATCATTTTATATTAAATTTGACTTAAGTATTTATTTTGGGTGTATATAAAAGAGGTGAGCAAAATAAATTGGTTAAGAAATTTAACTTCATATTTAGAATCTCTTTTCTGTTGAGAATTCTGCTGTCCACTTTTTTCCATACAGTGTAGTCTTCTGTCCCATCAAGGTCCTTTTTGGAATATTTCAGAAAGAACTAAGTGCCATCATGGCATGACTTAAACCAACTTTTTAGTTATCTAAAACTGGGCAACTTTCAAGTCCACCTTCATCATTAATGACAAATACCTCTGATTCACCCATTCCCAACCCTGTCTCCCAACTGTCTTATTTCTAGGGGATAAAACAGTGCTTCATATTGTCTCTGAGATTTTCTTTTAAGCCACTGACACTTATTCTGCAAATTTTGAAGTGGCTATTTTTATTTTTACTGAAGGACAATGACACTCAATAATACCAATGGTACATTATGTCCACATACTAGAAATATTAAAATGTTAAAAAGATGTAGCTTAGAATTAATGGGTGTATGGGTATGTTCCAGTTGAAAATGATTGTAGTTAGTGGGATGTGAAGGTAAAACTTCACAAAGCATTTATTCTTTGGCCAACTGGATATAATATAATAAGTTCAGGATATGTCATCATTAACTATTTCATCTAATCAAAAACCATTTAATGATCACCTGCTATATTTCTACATTATGAAAAAGATAAAAGTCAAAGTCTCTCTTCTTGAAGAGTTCCATCATAGTGGTGGAGAAAGACAATATTAACAAAATCACAACTCAAAGAATAAGCACTTTTCCAGGAAAATTCAGATTTTTATGATCACCGCTTTGAGCGGCATCTAATCCAGCCTGTGGAGAAGAGAGTCAGAGGATGTCTTCTGAAAGTAACACAACCTTAACTGAGGCAGAATAAAAATTTCTTCATTAATCAAAGGGTGAGGAATCAGTGAAGTGAGCTGTTTAAGAAGAAGCATCAGCATGTACGAGCATATATAAAGATATGAAGATGAATAAAAAGCTTGGTGAGTTCCAGGAATTATAAGTACAGTAGCTTGAACAGGTTGGAGAGTGGGTCTTTTGTGAGGCTTGATGGGTATTAAGGTTAGAAAAGCAGAACCCAGGTCACAACATGTCTTTTTACTTTGCCATGGAGTATAAATTTTACCAAAGGGTAGCCAAAGTAACCAAAGTAGTTTCTGAAAGATTTTAAAGAGAAATGTGATTTACATTTTCTGAAAATTCACTTCATAAGCCCACTAGGTTAGCAAAGTAACGGAGATAACAAATGATATCAAGAATTTGCTAATGTTCCCAGGTTCCTTAGCCTCAGTTTTACTGAGTTAGTTCACTATTTTCCAACTTGTATATCAAAATGTTGCCTTGTACATAACTATGATTTTGGCTGATTAGAGAACTAGAGAACATTCATACCCACTAGTTAAGGAAACTTTTCCTAGCGTAGTGATTTTCAAACTCACTGGACTAGATTTATTATTCAAGTGAAATCTTACCTAAAGGCAAATATGTAAGTACAATTTTGGTTTTGGTTTTGAGTTTAGAGCTTGATATAATAGTTGTTGTAGAGGTGAAAATCTCAAACCTAGATATTCAAGAGAGCTTTTGCACCAGTTTGAAAACTGCTGCTCCAACCATTATTGCAACTCGTGTGTATGCGTGTGTTTATGTGTGTGTGTTAGTTGCTCAGTCATGTCTGGCTCTTTGCAACCCCACAGACTATAGCCCACCAGGTTTCTCTGTCCATGGAATTCTCCAGGCAAGAATACTAGAGTGGGTAGCCATAACCTCCAGGGGATCTTCCTGACCTGGGGATCAAAGCCAGGTTTCCCTCCTTACAGACAGATTCTTTAACATCTGAGCCACCAGGGAAGCCCTGTTCCAACTCTTACTGGTAAGAAAATCGAAAATCAAAATGGTCAATGGATTCAAATGATATTTGAGTGTTAACACAAATGTTTAAATCCCACCTTCAAATCCTGGATTTAGCCTGCTCTCTCTTTACCAGAGTTATTTGTTCAGGCTTGTTGGAGTTCATGTCTATATTTGGAAAACTAAATGAAAGAATCTCACAACCTGTTTCTCCTGAAAAAAGAAATCCTTGAGATTCTTCCTGTGTAAATGCAGAATACAGGCTTCCCAGGTGGCTCAGTGGGTAAAGAATCCACCTGAAATCCAAGAGACACAGAAGATGTGGGTTTGATCCCTGGGTTGGGAAGATCTGGAGGCAGTATGGCAGCCCACTCGAGTATTCTCGCCTGGAGAATCCTACGGACAGAGGAGCCTGGTAGGCTGAAGAGTCAGACATGACTGAAGGACAGAGCACAAATGCACTGTTTCTGTTTTGTTTTTGTTTCTAGTGACTCTCTAGGTTTTAGTCTACTGCTCAAATAATCTGAATTTGCTTTTCTGTATCTCATCTTTCTCTGGGTGTACTGAAAGAGAATGTTTACAAGACACAGCAAAGGGCTGTCAAATTTGCCCCTTTCTCTGTGTGTTTGTTCATGTACACATGTTTGGTTGCTGAATGGGAATGGTGGGAAGAGATATTGATGGATGATGAGGAGATTAAAGGAAGCTAATCTATTTTCCCCAAATCACCTAGGAAATTGCACTAACATGGCTGTATTCATGATCCCCAGTGTAATGGCTCAAGTAAATGAAAGAGCCCAACTGTACCCATGTCTAATCCATTTGGTTTAGACACAATAAACATCTACTTATTTGAATATTGGCAGAAATGAAATTTATTTTATTTATCCAAATATGTTCTAATTTAAAGTGGTTAAATATTAACATTAAAAGCCAATTGAACACTTTTTTTTTCTTTTTTAAAAACTAAGCCCCACTGAAAATTACTTGGTTTATATGAAGTTTACCCTAGTGCTAAAGGGATTCTTTTAAATATAGTTAAGTAAAATAGAATTATGGTTGAAGATGAGCTGGAGGCAAGGAATTAATGAAAAAACTATCCTGTTCTGAGACCTAGAAAATCAGGAGCTATAATATGGGTATTATATTTAGCAGTGTTAAAAATTATTTAGGGTTTGTGGGCTTGGGGATTTCCATAGGTCTTACTATATCTAGCTTAGTATTAACCTTGAAAATCAATGCATAAGAATGGAAAAATGCATATTTTAAAATTAAATAGTGCATGTGAAAATATCTAGTTAAGTTTCAGTGTGTGTGAGAGACTAATTTTAGTAATAATTGTATCTTACGTTATGGCCTTTTAAGCAGAAACTTTTTAGAATGCAAAACTTAATAACACATGTTACTGAAAACACTCTGTGAACTGGGAAGATAAACCTGAAGAATCTGACTTTAAAAATGTCAGATAACATGCTAAATTCAGTAGCTCTCTATTTTCACTCATTTGTGCTTAGTGTTGTCTGGGTAAAAACACACCTTTCCCTAAAGACATAGACAATTCCATTGGTATTTCAATATATTCAATTTTAACTATCTTGGAGGTGAGATTAGACTGATTTTCTGCGCTGCTGCTACACAAAACCAGAAGCACTGCTTCTCGAGTTGATAGTACTACTCAGGAGAAGATAGAGGTTGTCTGCTTCTAGAGCTCTCAGCTCTAACACCTGTCAGCTTAGGACTCAGAAACGACCACTGAAGAAACTTTCGAATATTTCTTCTTTTTTTTTTTTTTTTTGTTGGTAAAGTGATGTCTTTGCCTTTTTTTAATATAAATTTATTTATTTTAATTGGAGGTTAATTACTTTACAATATTGTATTGGTTTTGCCATACATCAACATGAATCCACCATGGGTATACACGTGTTCCCCATCCTGAACCCCCCTCCCACCTCCCTCCCCGTTCTGACTACAGTAACTAAATATAACCCAACTGTTTATGATCCATGAATAAACAGAACATTATGCAGCTGTAAAAAAAGTGTTTGAAGACACTCTTCAAGATACATAATTATGTGAAGAAAACAAGTTGATGAATGAAGTCAAAACAATCCTATATGTAGAAAATGAAAGTAAAATAGTTTATACCGTATTTACTCCTAGTGCATTAAATATTCTGTGAAAGATGCATGGAGGAATTGCAAACACCTTGCTCCCTCAGCCCAAACCTTAAAGGAGGATGGATGCTGGGTGACAGGAACAGAGGGGAGCTTTTTACTTTGTACTCTTTTACACTTAAAAACAATTTTTAAAATACCATTCTAATATCACTGTAAATAGCTAATGGTCCATAATTAATGAAAAATTGACTTTAAGCTTAATTATGATGGTTTGCATGGACACTTGCTTTCTCTGGGGATAACTGTCATAACTTACTTAAGGAACTCTGACTGCTAAGTAATCAGGCAGCTCATTGTATATTTAAAATAGAAGGTCTCAGTTGTACTAAGAATGGTGGTATCTTACGAGCCGCTAATGATGACCATGACAATGATATTGATTAAAGGTGTTGATCTGAGAATGAAGTGAGGAGGTCTCAAAGTTACACATAAAAAAGTCAGTCTGATAGCAGAAGAAAGAAGGGCTAGGGCAAAAAATTAAGATAATGAGTGTACTGTTAAAGGATTGAAGAACCAGTGACGAGTCGCAAAGGATGGAAAATAAGACTAATAGGAGAAAAAGTGGTTCAGGAGTCCACGTATCTGTACTTTATGACTCTAACAAGGACATTAAAAGCAATAACTAAACAAAATCCACTATGAGCCAGGTATTTTGTGTATTATTAGATTTATCCCTCAGACCAGTTCCTTTGAGGTTATGCATTGTTTCCTTTGCAGGTATTTTAATGAAAAAGTTTGATAAGTTTTCTACATTATCATGCCAGGTTAAAACAAACAAATAAACAAACACTTCACCATTATTCTTAACCCCTGTGTTGCCATGAGCAAGAGGTGACGAAGGCTTTCATCTTACTGTTTATTATTGAATTCATAGCATCTATCTGGCATATTTAGCAAGTGGTTAATACACATTTATTTAAGAAACAAATGGGATCATATTTGTGTCCACCTTCTCCTAAACCTTCTTTTCTGATTTACTACCATCAGAATTAGATTTTGAAAATACAATTCTAATCAGGGAATTTCTATGCATTGAAGCTGTGTTACATATACTAACTTTTTGCTGGGAAATGTGTTAGATGATCTAACTGTCTTTATCTCACTTAAATATCACACTTATTTTTGGAGATATATACTATGATGAGAGCCTAAGAGAAAGCCTGTGAGAGATTATTTTTACCACATTCACATGCCTAATGGCAAACAAAAGGTCAGTCTTCATTCCAATCCTAAAGAAAGGCAATGCCAAAGAATGTTCAAACTACCGCACAATTGTACTTATCTCAAATACTAGCAAAGTAATGCTCAAAATTCTCCAGGCAGTCTTCAACAGACATGAACCATGAACTTCCAGATGTTCAAGCTGGATTTAGAAAAAGCAGAGGAACCAGAGATCAAATTGCCAACATCTGCTGGATCATAGAAAAAGCAAGAGAGTTCCAGAAAAACATCTACTTCTGCTTTATTGACTACACCAAAGCCTTTGACTGTGTGTATCACAACAAACTGGAAAATTCTTCAAGAGATGGGAATACCAGACCACCTGACCTGCCTCCTGAGACATCTGTATGCAGGCCAGGAAGCAACAGTTAGAACGACATGGAACAACAGCCTGGTTCCAAATCGGGAAAGGAGTATGTAAAGGCTGCATATTGTCACCCTGGTTATTTAATTTATATGCAGAGTACATCATGTGAAATGTCAGGCTGGATGAAGCACAAGCTGGAATCAAGATTGCAGGGAGAAATGTCAATAACCTCAGATATGCAGATGACACCACCCTTATGGCAGAAAGCCAGGTTAAAGAAGAACTAAAGAGCGTCTTGATGAAAGTGAAAGAGGAGAGTGAAAAAGTTGGCTTAAAGACCAGAGGGATGGTATGGGGAGGGAGGAGGGAGGAGGGTTTAGGATGGGGGGCACATGTATACCTGTGATGGATTCATTTTGATATTTGGCAAAGCTAATACAATTATGTAAAGTTTAAAAAAAAAAAAAGTAAAATTAAAAAAAAAAAAAAACGCAGCATTCAAAAAACTAAGATCATGGCATCTGGGCCTATCACTTCATGACAAATAGATGGGGAAACAGTGGAAATAGTAGCACACTTTATTTTGGGGGGGCTCCAAAATCACTGCAGATGGTGACTGCAGCCATGAAATTAAAAGACACTTGCTCCTTGGAAGAAAAGTTATGACCAACCTAGACAGCATATTAAAAAGCAGAGACTTTGCTTTGCCAACAAAGGTCTGTCTACCCAAGGCTATGGTTTTTCCAATAGTCATGTATGGATGTGAAAGTTGAACTGTAAAGAAAGCTGAGCAGCAAAGAATTGATGCTTTTGAACTGTGGTGTTGGAGAAGATTCTTGGACAGCAAGGAGATCCAACCAGTCCATCCTAAAGGAAATCAGTCCTGAGTATTCATTGAAGGACTGATGCTGAAGCTGAAGCTCCAATACTTTGGCCACCTGATGCGAAGAACTGACTCACTAGAAAAGACCTTGATGCTGGGGAAGATTGAGGGCAGGAGGAGAAGGGGACAATAGGATTAGATGGTTGGATGGCATCACTGACTCAATGGACATGAGTTTGAGTAAGCTCTGGGAGTTGGTGATGGACAGGGAATCCTGGTGTGTTGCAGTCCACAGGGTTGCCAAGAGTCAGACACGACTGAGCAACTGAACTGAACTGAATGGCAAAGATGGGGCTTCCGAGTGGCTCAGTGGTAAAGAATCCACATGCCAGTGCAGGAGATGCAGCAGATGTGGGTTCAATCCCTAGGTTGGAGAAGGATGGCAACCCACTCCAATATTCTCACCTGGGAAACCTCATGGACAGAGGGGCCTCATGAGCTACAGTCTACCAGTTTGCAAAGAATTTGTCACAACTTAGCAACAAAATAACAACAGCATAGCCAGATTGAATTACATTTCTTTGGCTAAAGCTTATTCATTTTTCTGTTTTGCAAGTCTTCCTCTTATTTTTAAATCTACTATTTGAAGAGTGCATGTTGTGATAAAGATCTCACTGTGCTAGGTACTTTTCATATGTAATATCCTTTAAACCTTGCAATATGCTTTTATTCTATGATGAAAGATGATGTCATTCACCTGGTTAGATAATTTGCCTATGTTTACGTAGCTAATAATAATTTGCCTTTGTTTACATAGCCTTTGACTGTGTGGATCACAATAAACTGTGGAAAATTCTGAAGGAGATGGGAATACCATACCACCTGACCTGCCTCTTGAGAAAACAGTATGCATGTCAGGAAGCAACAGTTAGAACTGGACATTGAACAATAGACTGGTTCCAAATAGGAAAAGGAGTACGTCAAAGCTGTATGGTGTCACCCTGCTTATTTAACTTATATGCAGAGTACATCATGAGAACTGCTGGGCTGGAGGAAGCACAAAGTGGAATCAAGATTGCTGGGAATAATATCAATAACCTCAGATACGCAGATAATACCACCCTTATGGCAGAAAGTAAAGAACTAAAGAGCCTCTTGAGGAAAGTGAAAGAGGAGAGTGAAAAAGTTGGCTTAAATCTGAACATTCAGAAAACTAACATCATGGCATCCGGTCCCATCCCTTCATGGCAAATAGATGGGGAAACAATGGAAACAGTGAGAGACTTTATTTTGGGGGGCTCCAAAATCACTGTAGGTGGTGACTGCAGCCGTGAAATTAAAATACGCTTGCTCCTTGGATGGAAAATCATGACCAACCTAGCCAGCATATTAAAAGGCAGAGACATTACTTTGTCAACAAACATCTGTCTAGTCAAGGCTATGGTTTTTCCAGTAGTCATGTATGGATGTGAGAGTTGTACTATAAAGAAAGTTGCGCACAGAAGAACTGATGCTTTTGAACTGTGGTGTTGGAGAAGATTCTTGGACAGCAAGGAGATCCAACCAGTCCATCCTAAGGGATATCAGTCCTGAGTGTTCATTGGAAGGACTGATATTGAAGCTGAAACTCCAATACTTGGCCACCTGATGCAAAGAGCTGACTTGTTTAAAAAAAACCCTAATGCTGGGAAAGATTGAGGGCAGGAGGACAAGGGGATGACAGAGGATGAGATGGTTGGATGGCATCACTGACCCAATGGACATGGGTTTGGATAGACTGCGGCAGTTGGTGATGGACAGGGAGGCTTGGCATGCTGCGGTTCATGGGGTCACAAAGTCAGACACGACTGAGCGAGTGAACTGGCTGACTGACATAGCTAATAAGTGATCAGAGTCACATAGATCTGACCCTTTATTTTATTGTATTTTAAAGTGATTTATTATTTTATCGCCTTATCATAACAATAATAGTTGGTGGAAAAAATAAACGGATGGATATATGGCTGAATGTCAGATTGTCTATTCGTACAAACACCCACTAGCCGAAAGCACTGTGTCCTCCTTACTGGAGAAGTCAGAGAGAGGAAAACAAAGGGAGTGTGTATAAATCCTGTAGCTGTGCCAGGTGGAAAGGAAAGAAAGATATGCAGAGTCAGACATATCCTCCAAGTCCTTTAGGCTCACCAATGTGTATTTGTCAAGAGGATCCCTCAGTAAGAGAAGAAGAGCCGTACAACCAGAGAGGTTAGTTTTCTTGACTTTAGTCCCTTGAATAAACTTTGGAGACTTTGATCAATATTCCTAACTTCTCGGCTACTATGATTTGTTTTTTCTCTGTTACCCTTTAACTTGAAAAGTTCAGAGATGGGGGCACAGAAAACTAGGTTTTAGTGGAACTTCAGGTTCATTTTAATTTTGTTCAGCCCAGTATATCCAATACAATCTCAGGGCACAGAGTTTACTTATGGTTGGAGGTTCTTTTTTCTTGAAGTAAAAAGAATAAACAGACTCAGAGAGTCTGAAGGTCCAATCAGATCAGATCAGATCAGTCGCTCAGTCGCTCTTTACCACTGAGCCACCCGGAAGCCCCATCTTTGCCATTCAGTTCAGTTCAGTTGCTCAGTCGTGTCCGACTCTTTGTGACCCCACAAATCGCAGCACGCCAGGCCTCCCTGTCCATCACAAACACCCGGAGTTCACTGAGACTCACGTGCATCAAGTCAGTGATGCCATCCAGCCATCTCATCCTCTGTCGTCCCCTTCTCCTCCTGCCCCCAATCCCTCCCAGCATATGAGTCTTTTCCAATGAGTCAACTCTTCGCATGAGGTGGCCAAAGTACTGGAGTTTCAGCTTTAGCATCATTCCTTCCAAAGAAATCCCAGGGCTGATCTCCTTCAGAATGGACTGGTTGGATCTCCTTGCAGTCCAAGGGACTCTCAAGAGTCTTCTCCAACACCACAGTTCAAAAGCATCAATTCTTCGGTGCTCAGCCTTCTTCACAGGCCAACTCTCACATCCATACATGACCACAGGAAAAACCATAGCCTTGACTAGATGGACCTTTGTTGGCAATGTAATGTCTCTGCTTTTGAATATGCTATCTAGGTTGGTCATAACTTTCCTTCCAAGAAGTAAGCGTCTTTTAATTTCATGGCTGCAGTCACCATCTGTAGTGATTTTGGAGCCCAGAAAAATAAAGTCTGACACTGTTTCCACTGTTTCCCCATCTATTTCCCATGAAGTGATGGGACTAGATGCCATGATCTTCGTTTTCTGAAAGTTGAGCTTTAAGCCAAATTTTTCACTCTCCACTTTCACTTTCATCAAGAGACTTTTTAGTTCCTCTTCACTTTCTGCCATAAGGGTGGTGTCATCTGCATATCTGAGGTGATTGATATTTCTCCCTGCAATCTTGATTCCAGCTTGTGTTTCTTCCAGTCCAGCGTTTCTCATGATGTACTCTGCATAGAAGTTAAATAAAAGGGTGACAACATACAGCCTTGATGTACTCTTTTTCCTATTTGGAACAACTCTGTTGTTCCATGTCCAGTTCTAACTGTTGCTTCCTGACCTGCATACAAATTTCTCAAGAGGCAGATCAGGTGGTCTGGTATTCCCATCTCTTTCAGAATTTTCCACAGTTTATTGTGATCCACACAGTCAAAGGCTTTGGCATAGTCAATAAAGTAGAAATAGATGTTTTTCTGGAACTGTCTTGCTTTTTTCATGATCCAGCGGATGTTGGCAATTTGATCTCTGGTTCCTCTGCCTTTTCTAAAACCAGTTTGAATATTAGGAAGTTCACGGTTCACATATTGCTGAAGCCTGACTTGGAGAATTTTGAGCATTACTTTACTAGCGTGTGAGATGAGTGCAATTGTGCGGTAGTTTGAGCATTCTTTGGCATTGCCTTTCTTTGGGATTGGAATGAAAACTGACCTCTTCCAGTCCTGTGGCCACTGCTGAGTTTTCCAAATTTGCTGGCATATTCAGTGCAGCACTTTCACAGCATCATCTTTCAGGATTTGGAATAGCTCAACTGGAATTCCATCACCTCTACTAGCTTTGTTCGTAGTGATGCTTTCCAAGGCCCACTTGACTTCACATTCCAGGATGTCTGGCTCTAGGTCAGTGATCACACCATCGTGATTATCTGCGTTGTGAAGATCTTTTTTGTACAGTTCTTCTGTGTATTCTTGGCATCTCTTTTTAATATCTTCTGCTTCTGTTAGGTCCATACTATTTCTGTCCTTTATCGAGCCTATATTTGAATGAAATGTTCCTCTGGTATCTCTGATTTTCTTGAAGAGATCTCTAGTCTTTCCCATTCTGTTGTTTTCCTCTATTTCTTTGCATTGACCACTGAAGAAGCCTTTCTTATCTCTTCTTGCTATTCTTTGGAACTCTGCATTCAGATGTTTATATCTTTCCTTTTCTCCTTTGCTTTTCACTTCTCTTCTTTTCACAGCTATTTGTTAGGTCTCCCCAGACAGCCATTTTGCTTTTTTGCATTTCTTTTCCATGGGAATGGTCTTGATCCCTGTCTCCTGTACAATGTCATGAACCTCATTCCATAGTTCATCAGGCACTCTACCTATCAGATCTAGGCCCTTAAATCTATTTCTCACTTCCACTGTATAATCATAAGGGATTTGATTTAGGTCATATCTGAATGGTCTAGTGGTTTTCCCTACTTTCTTCAATTTAAGTTTGAATTTGGCAATAAGGAGTTCATGGTCTGAGCCACAGTCAGCTCCTGGTCTTGTTTTTGCTGACTGTATAGAGCTTCTCCATCTTTGGCTGCAAAGAATATAATCAATCTGATTTCAGTGTTGACCATCTGGTGATGTCCATGTATAGAGTCTTCTCTTGTGTTGTTGGAAGAGGGTGTTTGTTATGACCAGTGCATTTTCTTGGCAAAACTCTATTAGTCTTTTCCCTGCTTCATTCCGTATTCCAAAGCCAAATTTGCCTGTTACTCCAGGTGTTTCTTGACTTCCTACTTTTGCATTCCAGTCCCCTATAATGAAAAGGACATCTTTTTTGGGTGTTAGTTCTAAAAGGTCTTGAAGGTCTTCATAGAACCGTTCAACTTCAGCTTCTTCAGCGTTACTGGTTGGGGCATAGACTTGGATTACTGTGATATTGAATGGTTTGCCTTGGAAACGAACAAAGATCATTCTGTCATTTTTGAGATCGCATCCAAGTACTGCATTTCGGATTCTTGTTGACCATGATGGCCACTCCATTTCTTCTGAGGGATTCCTCCCACAGTAGTAGATATAATGGTCATGTGAGTTAAATTCACCCACTCCAGTCCATTTCAGTTCGCTGATTCCTAGAATGTCGACATTCACTCTTGCCATCTCTTGTTTGACCACTTCCAATTTGCCTTGATTCATGGACCTGACATTCCAGGTTCCTATGCAATATTGCTCTTTACAGCATCAGACCTTGCTTCTGTCACCAGTCACATCCACAGCTGGGTATTGTTTTTGCTTTGGCTCCATCCCTTCATTCTTTCTGGAGTTATTTCTCCACTGATCTCCAGTAGCATATTGGGCACCTACTGACCTGAGGAGTTCCTCTTTCAGTATCCTATCATTTTGCCTTTTCATACTGTTCATGGTGTTTTCAAGGCAAGAATACTGAAGCGGTTTGCCATTCCCTTCTCCAGTGGACCACATTCTGTCAGATCTCTCCACCATGACCTGCCCATCTTGGGCTGCCCCATGGGCATGGCTTAGTTTCACTGAGTTTGACAAGGCTGTGGTCCTAGTATGATTAGATTGACTAGTTTTCTGTTTATGGTTTCAGCGTGTCTGCCCTCTGATGCCCTCTTGCAACACCTACCATCTTACTTGGATTTCTCTTACCTTAGGCGTGGGGTATCTCTTCATGGCTGCTCCAGCAAAGCGCAGCCATTGCTCCTTACCTTGGACGAGGGGTATTTCCTCACCGCTGCTCTTCCTGACCTTCAACATGGGATAGCTCCTCTAGGCCCTCCTGCGCCTGTGCAGCCAAGGCTCCTTGGACGTGGGGTTGGTCTTCCCAGACACCGCCCCTGGACTCGGGAGTGGGTTGCTCCTCCCGGCCGTCGCCCCTGGCCTCGGGTGTGGGGGCGTGGGGTAGCTCCTCCTGGCCGCTGCCCCTGGCCTTGGACGTGGGGTAACTCCTCTCGTCGCCACCCTTGACCTCAGACGCTGGGTATCTCCTCTCAGCTGCACTTTCTTAAGTCATTCCAGAAAGTGAAAATATCTTTTCCTTGCTTTTTTATAATCAGAAAATCAAGGATAGATTTTAAATAAGCCTTAGGCATATTATTTACATATTGTATATTTCTGTGATTCTTCAGTTAGATCCCAACATTAAAGGACTTTATGCAGGTGAGGGTAAAGTACCTGCTGACAGGTAGATGTCACAATATTGTAGCTTTCATATGCAAATTGGAACTACTGAGCTGGTTTCTCATCAACGTTTCACAACCTGAAATGCACACTTAGAAGAAATTAAAATGTTTTAACAATAAAATATGAGAATATTAATATCCAGTTCACTTTGATGTGATAGATATAAAATCAGCAGCAATTTCCCTAATGGGGCTGTTGCTCCCCCTTTTCCCAATAATTTATTTTAATGTCAAATAAAAGATCAACATTTTGTCAGCCAGGACTTGAGGCTGAATATTGCACTTGAGCATGTTTTGAGTTAAGGTGTAAATCTTAGATTGGGTTGAATGGTCATGTTTTCCTGATAGTCATGGACTGCAAGTCAGATGCTTCACTTAGAAAAAGATTTATTTGAACCATGTAGCAAGTAGACATTGATAAATAAACTTATCTTCCTAAGGGAGAATAATTGCTAGGAACATGAGTTTTCACATGAGGCATGAGCTCAATTACTGCATTTATTTATGTAATCAGGGAAAGTTCTTGATGTATTCCAGCTAGAGACAGCATATATACACTAACCGTGTGCTTTACTATCTCTCAATGGCAACGGTGGGATTTTAAATAAGTGTTGATGAACAAAGTTGATGAACAAAAAATATATATATATTTTTTTACATCAAGCTTTCATCTAAGATTGTGTATTAGTCTCTAGTCCTTTCCATAATTCAGAAAGTAGAATTAGTCAAGACCCTCTCATCCTGAACAGAAAATTTGGTCTTATAAAATCATTCAAAAGCAAACTTACTCTTCAGAAACTTGAATGTATATTTAGATGAGAGAGGGGTGCTATCCTAACTCCATCACTTGCTGTGTGAAGCTCGGAAAATTACTTGTGATTTCTCAATATCTCATTCTCATCACTTAAAAAAATTGAGATAATAATAGGATCTACCTCATAAATTCATTGTGGTGATTAAATATGCTAATCTTAGAATCATTTCTGGCACATGATAGGTACTATTGGTGTGTATTGTCTTTATTTACCCAATTGTATATTTAGAAGAAAGTAGATTTCTGAGTTATAAGTTCTCTCTGAAAAGTAAAACTTTTAGAATTAAGATTAAAAATTTACAAACTGACTTCTGAAAATAATCAAATCTGACATACAAGGGATTGGTAGTTATTCACTCATCAATTATTGATATGTACTGAACTATCAGTGAATAAATATAGATCTACAGCTTATAAATAAATCAATAATTGAAAAAGCTAAAATACTTGGATATTAACAAACATTTTATCATCAAATGATAATTTTTAATATAAAGAAAGTTAGTTTAGTTATAATTCAAGCCCAAATTAATAATTAACAAAAATACTAGAAGCTTCAAATATGCAAAATAAATTTCCAGGATTTAAAATTCCAGAAATATTATTTAATTATTTCAAGTGTGCATAGCTTTCAAATTCATTTTTATTGAAATATGTCGACTTACAATATTGTGTTAGCTTCATGTGTACAATAAAGTGATTCAGTTATACATATTTGTATACATAGATATATTCTATCTATGAGATAATATCATATGATATTTTATCAGATATCTATCTATGAGACAGGGATAAATTAGGACTTTGGGATTAAAACATATATACTACTGTATATAAAATAGATAACCAAAGGGCCTACTATATATCACAGAGAACTATACTCAATATCTTATAATAATTTACAATGGCAGAGAATGCAAGTGTGCATACTTTTAATTCAAGTTCTATTTTGTCTTCTTTACCTTTTGTTCTTCAGGAAACTAACATTATTGAACATAGAATAAGTTTCAGAAATTGCGATAAAATGTTTTACATAGGTTATCCAAGCTAATTATCACAAAACCCTATAAAGTAGATATTATCGTTTTTATCATATAGGTAAGGATGGGCTTTCCCGGTGGCTTGGCGGTAAAGAATCCGCCTGCATTGCAGGAGCTGCAAGAGACTTGGGTTTGATCTCTGGATGGGGAAGACCCTCTGGAGGAGTGCATGACAACCCACTTCAGAATTTTTGCCTGGAGAATCCCCTGGATAGTGGAGCCTGGCGGGCTACAGTCCATGGGGTCACAAAGAGTCAGACATGACTGAAATGACTTTACAGGCACAGGCAAGCAAGTAAGGACATTGAGAACTGGCAAGATTAAGTAGTTTCCAAAATGTATAGAGTTTAGTAAGTGGTAGATTTGAGGTATGCTTCAAACCCATTTTCTTTGCAGACACCACTTTGCATATTAAGGAGATAATAGGAGTAGAAAGAAGTGGTTATTTTTCTAGTCCGATCAAATCCAGGCAGGTTCTAGGAAGCGATAGGGGTAATTCTTAGAAAACTAGGATGTGTGAAACATCATGATTTAAAAGTCAACTCTTTACTAAATGGGATTAGTTATCACATTCGGCCAGTATATAAGGTTTGCAGTCATCCATGTGTATGCTTAGCTATCTTTGTGTGTGCAGGTAGCAGGGATTGTTGTAAAAGTAGATCTAAGGGAAGACCTGTTTTGCTCTAGAAAGCAACAGCCAAATATAGCCCTCACTTCTGCCTAGAATATAGAAAGGATTCAGAGTGAGGTTTACTAACGTGGTCATTCCCATAACCTAGAACAAAACAGTTGACCAGTGTTTTCCTTTGAAAGGGCAACATACTTGTTAACAGAAATAAAGTGTCAGTGGCTTGGAAATGGAATGGAGGTAAATTCTTTATTGTTGCCATCAAATTCATTGGAATTACTGCAGATGAATACTTTGGAAGGTATGTATGGTATGTGGGCATGTTGATTTAGCCTTCAACAAGATTTGTTCAGATACAAATAAAAATTAAAACTATACATGTGAACCTTATTGTCTATCATTATAATTTTATAAATTTTGGCTTAGAGGTTGTCAAAAGATGTATTGGTTTTTCTTTCTAAAGAACTTTACCTAGTAATTTTATAGGGAGATTCAGTGAAACTTATCTGCTTATTGCTGTCAGACTCTGTTGCTCAGAGTGGGAAAACACCCCTGTAAAATGCTGGGAATTTTTTTTCCCCCTTCAGTTGTTTGTTTGTTTTTTCTTCCCTCAGATATAGTTTTGCCTAGGTGTTCTGTGCCTTAAAGTTAGGTCTACTTAATTTGGGTCATAACTAATTGATGAAATCTCTTTTATATTATACTCAACACAATTCTCATTATGGAAAGATGTCAAGGTAAATGAAAGAACTCCATCTCTACTTTCCTCAGAAATTGTTGAAATGAAAAATAACAGACAAATTTAGAGGAGTTTTGTATAAATATTGAACTCTCTAGTTTGACATCATTTGCTACCACTTTTAAAGATAGTTGTAGGTGTAATTCTAAATGCAAACATAACCAAAAAGAATGCATAGTCAAAGATTGCTTTATTTTGACTGTGATGCATATTTCTAAGAATTTTATGAAGCCATCATGACACAAGATGTGCTTTTCTAATACATCACTAAAATAATAAATAAAGAATCTGGATCTGATCACTTGAATGGAAATCAGGACACAGAAAACTGATTGCAAAGATTGGCCCTGATACAGAAGTTGGATAGTGTTCAAAAGAATATCTGCAATCTATATGTTTCTTTTCACTTGTGTGCTGATGGGTCATTTGAAAGTAACATGAAAGCTTATCATCTGGCCATAGAAGTTTAAATTTTAGATGAGAATTCTAGTATCACATAGTTGATCAGAAAGTCAAGATCCACAAACAAGTTAAATACCAAGAGATACTTGTCTCATTTTAAGATGAATGATTAGAATATAAAAGAATGGGATCTATGGTGGCTCAGATGGTAAAGACTCTGCCTGCAATGCAGGAGACCTGGGTTAGATCCCTGGGTCAAGAAGATCCCTGGTGAAGGAAATGGCAACCCACTCCAGTATTCTTGAATGGAAAATCCCATGGATGGAGGAGTCTGGCTGGCTACAGTCCATGGGGTCACAAAGAGTCAGACATCACTGAGCGACTTCATTTCAATTCTTCATGGAAAAGGTACAACATAAAAGATGTAAATAAATGTAGCACTAAAAATATAAGGAAAAGAAACTTTCAAATAGGATTTGTTATATATAAATGAGGTTTTTCAGATAATGTTATGTATTTTATTTTCTTAATTAAGTTAAATAAAAGACTAAGATTATAGGATGAAACTAAAAGGGATCATCTGGAAGAGTTTAAGAAAGAGCCTAGAGAAATAGGTATAACCACAGTAGAATTAGGAGGAAGTTACTCGAAATTAAGAATTTGCATTGAAGAAAACTGAGTCAGAGAATAGGGACCAAGCAAGAAGTTATTCCAAAATGTAAAGCTGACAGAGAGAATAAAACCTAACACCCAACAAAAAAGCAAATACATCTAATGTTGTTCCTAACAATGTTCCTAGAACAACTGGACATGAATCCATGATTAGTTATAATGGGAGAAAATGTTTCTGACTTACAGAAAGATAGAACTGCCTGTGAAATAGGTTCCTGGTGATCAGAGAAGAGATAAACAGTGATAAATACTGTGACATAACCTTATGATATGTTTGAATTTAAAGAATGAATTAAAAATTCCTTAAACATTCAGAGGAAAATGGAATAACAGTTTTTAAAAAAGAGTAAGAAGAGACAGCTTTGTACCTAGCAACAAATAATGGAGCGACCTTTACAGAATTTGAACACAACCAAGATGGTAATTTTGAAATATTTTATTTATGAAAGTTGATGAAATTTTAAAAAATAAAAAAAAATAAAGACAGAAGAGTTAAACCTTGAAAAAAAAAATAAATCAACTATAATTAAAAAAAAAGAAAGTTGATGATTCACATTTGACTCTCATATATGTAAAGAACATAACCTAGGTAATTAAAATTATATTTAATTCAAGGAAAAAGTGAGTACAAATTAAAGTTAAAATGAAGAACTATATGAAAGATGGGAAAATTATAAAAGAAATAGAGGGAAACATCTAAATATGGAATAAAATTGAAATAACTTATACATGAAAGTAACAAAACAATAAAAATGTCAACAATAATTTCTGGAAATTAAGATGTATATAAATAATAATTTAACAATAAAATTGAAGATAAAAGTATGAGATATATCAATAAAAACTGCACAGTCAAGGTTAAAAAGTAAGTAACAGTGATTTAATTGCCTAACTTTGCATAGACCAGCATTGAAAGAAGTTTACTTACCATTTATGTTGATGAAAATAGAACGATTTTGGTCCAGTGACTTTTTTTTTTAATTTACAAGTCTTTATTACTAGAATTTAAAGCATGTTGCATGCCTTCCAAATGACTTGCTTAAGAACAGAAAACCAGAGTTTGTGTTACACAACATAAAAAGCATAGGAAAAAGTTGAAGCAAAAGAAAATATGTATATATATATATATATATATATATATATATATATATATGATAACCATCAAAATAGAATGATAAAAATAAAACTAGTATATTCAATGTAACAATACAAAAATGAACTTGTTCTTCTGAAAGGCTAAGAATATTAAATTGGGTCAGAAATAAAATCCAACTCTGCCAATTATAGGAAAGTTACTTAAAATTAAGGTTAAGAATGTTTTTAAAGTGTGGACAAAAATATTGGATAAATGAAAACAAGATTGGTAATTTTAATATCAGAGAAAGATTATAGGCAAAAGTCTTGTATCAAGAATAAATGAGATTTTTATAATAATAACATGCTGATTTTTATATATCCTAAAATATGCATACATTTTAAAGAAGCAGTTTTATTTCTAATAATGTGCTCTTTTGAATTCTATATCCTTTTAGAATTGTAAATGGTGAATACGTATGTCTGTGTATATTCATCATACATTTATAATTTTCAAAAAATGTTACTGTTATAAATACCTAATGGTAGAGAATTGATTATATATTCATATATCCATATTTTGGACTACTCTATTGTTACTGAAAATGTGAGAAAGGAAATATTTAATGTTGCTTTAAATTTTTATTACTTATTTTTAAGACAGTAAAGAATCTGCCTGCAATGCGGGAGACCCAAGTTTGATCCCTGGGTCAGGAAGATCCCCTGGAGAAGGGAATGGCAACTCACTCCAGTATTCTTGCCTGGAGAATTCCATGGACAGAGGAGCCTGGCAGGCTATGGTCCGTGGGGTTGCAAAGAGTTGGACACAACTGAGTGACTAACACACAAGCAATCGAGACACCAACAGTATATATATATGTGTGTGTGTGTGTGTGTGTGTGTTGTGTGTGTATACACACATAGCCATGTGTGTTTAAAAATAGACTGGGAGCATAGAATATACTATAAATGCTGTAAGTACTGTAAGTGATAGGAACCATATGTGAAGCTGATTGGTCAGACTTGGGTAACATATTCTGCCCCTGAAGTGGAGAATTGAGCCCCACGTGTAACATATGAGTTAACTGTTGGAAAAAGTTGCCCCCTTCTACACATACTCTGAAGTTGGTAAAAATAAAAGTAGACAAGAATGTTAAAAGGCAAAGAAATAGAATACTCTATTTTATCTAATTTAATTTGTTCCTTGGTGATGTTTTTCAGTGTTTTTTTAAAATGTTTTACTTTGAGCATATTAAAAATACATATTATGAAATATTTTCATGTATATAATATATTGTTAGCTCTTCTCTAGTCTTAGAGGTGTGTCTTAAGGAAACAATTTAAAAGAAAGGAAAATCTTTTATGCCAGTAGATATTCATTTCAACAGTATTTATACTGTTTGTAAAAAAGATACGTTTAAATGTATTCAGTTTCAGTAAGCTGTTCAGTTGTATGTTGTGCTGCTACGCAGGTAAATTATTGTAAAAACTAGTAACTGAATGAAATATATTTGTAATATAGTATCATACTAAAAATAGCAATATAAATATATATCATTCTACATTTTACTGACTTTGTAAAAATATTGGGATAATTATTATAAGTGAACATGTAAAGGCAAGTATGATTATCATGCTAGAGTGGTTATTTTTGTCCAAGTTATAAACTTTTAAACAAAAAAGTCAAAAATAATTGAAGATGTTATTTGATGGTTTAAAAATTATAGAAGCTTCAGTAGAGATTAGGCTTTTTGTATGTGTATTTAGAATTCTGATGTAGCAAGCACTATAGCCTCTAATAATGAAACCAATCACAATGAAAGGGAGCCACTATCATTTTTCCTTCCTATGTGTCAGAATGTTTGGCTAGTTCCCTAAAATGACAATACCCTTAAAGAAATAAACACTCCCAATTTTAGCCTTTACAAACTCAGAATCTTATCTATCCTGAGGGTGTGGAGAAAAGGGAACCCTCTTGCACTGCTGGTGGGAATGTAAATTTATGCAACTGCTATGGAAGATGATATGGAGATTCCTTAAAAAACTAGGAATAAAACCACAATATGACCCAGCAATACCATTTCTAGACATTTATCCTTAGGAAACAAAAGTGAGAAATTCACATATACCCCAATGTTCATTGCAGCGCTATTTACAATAACTAGGCACCCCACTCCAGTACTCTTGCCTGAAAAATCCCATGGATGGAGGAGCCTGGTAGGCTGCAGTCCATGGGGTTGTGAAGAGTCAGACACGACTGAGTGACTTCCCTTTCACTTCTCACTTTCATGCATTGGGGAAGGAAATGGCAACCCACTCCAGTGTTCTTGCCTGGAGAATCCCAGGGATGGCGGAGCCTGGTGGGCTGCCGTCTATGGGGTCACACAGAGTCGAATACGACTGAAGCTACTTAGCAGCAGCAGCAGCAGCAGGACATGGAAGCAACCTAAATGTCCACTGACAGATGAATGTTATAAAGAAGCTGTGGTACGTATATAGATAAAAAACAATGGAATACTATTCAGTCATAACCTATTATATAGAGTGAAGTAAGTCAGAAAGAGAAAAGCAAATATTGTATAATAGCACATATATGGAGAAGGAAATGGCAACCTACTCCAGTATTCTTGCCTGGAGAATCCCATGGACAGAGAAGCCTGGCAGGCTACAATCCATGGGGTCACAAGAGATGGACACAACTTAGCAACTAAACCACCACAACACACATGTATGGAATCTAGAAAGATGGTACTCATGAACCTATTTGCAGGGCAGCAATGGAGACGCAGGCATAGACAACAGACTTAGGGACAAGGGTGGAGGAAAGGTAGGAGAGGGTGAGACGAATGGGGAGAGTAGCATGAAAGCATATACACTCCCATGTGAAAAATAGATAGCCAATGGAAACTTGCTGTATGACTTAGGGAACTCAAACCTGGGCTCTGTAACAACCTAGAGGGGTGGGAAAGGGTGGGAAGTGGGAAGGAGCTTTAAGAGGGAGGGGCATATGTACACCTATGGCTAATTCATACTGATGTACAACAGAAATCAAACCAATATTATAAAGCAATCATTAATCAATTAAAAATAAATATAACTAAAATAATGTTATCCATCCATTTTATTCAT
Organism: Bos indicus; assembly: GCF_029378745.1. Taxonomy (NCBI): domain Eukaryota; kingdom Metazoa; phylum Chordata; class Mammalia; order Artiodactyla; family Bovidae; genus Bos; species Bos indicus. Next base: position 49,894,457 of record NC_091767.1, on the reverse strand, counting down.
TGTATATAATCCTAGAATTGTGGGTAGAAAACTCTTTAATAAGCTGTTGAGTTTTGTTTTTTTTTTTCATTCTATATTCCTATCAATGTAAGTAAACTGAAAAAGGCCTGTATTATGCTAGGCAGTAAGAGGTTCTAAACCGTTTCCACTATTTTCTGTTGATACAGCCTTTGGAAAGTTTCTAAATTTCTATGCAACTCAGATTCAACATCCGTAACATGTGACATCTTCCTACCTTGCTAGGCATTGTGTATATAAAATAAGTTGTTGTTCAATCACTAAGTTGTGTCTAACTTTTTGCAACTCCATGGACCACAGCATGCCAGGCTTCCCTGTCCTTCACTATCTCCCAGAGTTTTCTCAAACTCATGTCCATTGAGGCAGTGATGCCATCCAACCATCTTATCCTCTGTAGTCTCCTTCTCCTCCTTTTCTCAATCTTTCCCAGCATCAGGATCTTTTCCAATGAGTCGGCTCTTCCCATCAGGTGGCCAAAGTATTTGAGTTTCAGCTTTAGCATCAGTCCTTTCAATGAGTATCCAAGGATGATTTCCTTTTGGACTGACTGGTTTGATCTCCTTGTAGTCCAAGGGACTCTCAAGAGTCTTCTCCAGCACCACAGTTCAAAAGCATCAATTTTTTGGTGCTTAGCCTTCTTTATGGTCTAATTCTCACATCCATACATGATGTTCATCTTCTGTAAGAACACCAAAATCTCCACTAACTGCTGAACAACCATTGATAGGACGATGTTGGAACCGACCAAAGAAAGATACCCTACATCTAAGAACAAAGGAGAAGCTGCAGCAAAATGGTAGGATGGGCACAATCATGTTAAAATCAAATTCCATACCCACCAGAGACTCTTGGAGGGCACAAACAAAATCTTCTTCACACCAGGACCCAGGGGAAAGTAGCAGGGACCCCCACAAGAGACTGAGCCAGACCTGTTTGTGAAAGTTTAAGGGTCTCCTGAAAAGGTGTGAGTCATCAGTGGCCAGCCACAGGGACAGGGTCACTTATAGCAGCAAGCTGGGAGGTGCAGTTTGTGGCGTTAAGTCCTCTTGAAAGAAGTCACCATTAGCCCTACCATAGAGCCTATAGCCCTACCATAGAGCTGCCGCAACTGGAGAACATTCATACCAAAGAAGTTATCACATTGTTGTGAAGGTTCTTGGCCCCATGTAAGATTTCCCAACCTAGAGACCTGGCAAACCGACTGGGAATCCCCGGAGAATCTGACCTTGAAGGTCATCAAGATTTGAATACAGAACTTCCGCGGGACTGAGGGAAGCAGAAATACTTGGAGGGAATAAAAAAAAACCTTGTGCACACCAGGGTAAAGGGGCAGTGACCCCCACAAGAAACTGAGCTAGACCTTCCTGTGAGTGTTTGGGGGTCTCCTGTGCAGGCATGGGTTGACAGTTGCCTGCCTGCTATGGGGTCAGGGACACTGGCAGCAGCAGTCCGGGGAGGCACAGCTTGTTGGCATAAGCCCTCTTAAAGGACGTCTCCATTAGCCCTACCATAGAGCCTATAGCCTTAACATAGATATGGAAGACTCCAGAACTGGGCCTCTTTAGGCCAAACAACTACCAGGCATGGAGCACAGCCTCACTCATTCACAGAAAATTCGATTACAGATTTGCTGAGCATGTCCCTACCCACCAAAGCAAGGCCCAGTTTTATTCACAGCTAGTCTCTCCCATCAGGAAGCTTGCACAGGCTTCTTATCCTCATCCATCCTCATCCTTGCACAATCTTCTTGTCCTCATCCATCAGAGGGCAGACAGAAGAAGCAAGAACTACAATCTCATGGCGTCCGGAATGAAAATCACAATCACAGAAAACTAACCAAAATGATCGTATGGATCACAGCCTTGTGTAACTCAATGAAGCTATGAACCATGCCATGCGGGGCCACCCAAGATGGACGGGTCATGGAGAGTTCTGTCAAAGCACGGTGCACTGGAGAAGGGAGTGACAAACCACTGCAGTATTCTTGCCTTGAGAACCCCATGAACAGTAAGAAAAGACAAAAAGACATGACACCGGAGGATGAGCCTCCCAGGTTGGTAGGTGTCTAATATGCTACTGGGGAAGAGCAGAGAAATATAAAACAACTACTTTATGTAAAAGTGTCTAGTATGCTGCAGGATCCACGATAGTTCCTTTGAAACATTAACAGCTTTAGTGGTCAAACGTAAGCAAATGCTGCAGTTATCTTTCACTGTCCCTTTTTACTTTTTCCATTAAACTGTATGGGAATCAGTTGAGTCCTTGCCCCTCTGACAATATAGAAATGGCTGAGGCAGGAGATCATTTCTGGGAACAGACATATTTCCCTGCTGGGATAAACTGACAAGGAGGATGAAAGGTCATTCTAGAAAAACAATCCAAGTGAGTTTTTACTACCTAAGATGTCCCAAAAGGATACTATAGGAAATGAAAGTAAAAGTGACAGAAAGAACAATGGTGTTAATATGTTTCTAAAGTAAAAGGCGTATGCAATTCCTAATGTGTGCAAAATGGATACTTGGTATGTAATGTCTAGCCCTCTGGTGGCATACAATCAGTGCTTAATAATGGCAAAGATAATGTGATTATATTTCCCACTCTGCCCTTTCAAGAGCCCTCTGAAGTAAGGGCAGTCTATAATCTATTAATACCTCCAGGTGACTGTGTCAAGTAGCATTACCTGGACTAAAGAAAGACATGTTAGCAAGATCAAGGTCATGGATGGTTATCATTTATGCTTAGGTATTTTGTCCTACAAATTCTGAATGCAGTGAGGCCTCTTGTCACACAATCACCTAGAGAAAAAGGCACTGGAGAAATACAAGTGAGCAATTAAAATTCCATTTGCTGCCCTAGGCTTGTTTTGAGTTCATTGTTCAGCATATGAGTTAGTTCAAGAGTTTCACTTTCAGCAGTTCATTTGATTGAACTTGGGGCCAATAAAAGCAAGAGGCCAGATAAAACAGTAGGAAATATCTGTGGCTTGAGAATGTAGCTAAGACTGGCAATGATAGAAAATATGAAGCAACAGCTATTAGACTGCTTTATTTTCAAATTTTTTATATTGTAGTAAGGTAATGATGTTTAACTTTATCCCCTCTTCATTACCTGGACTATTTTAATAAGTAAGTTCTCAGAACATGGTAGTCCCAAGAGTCAGCACTGTCTTTTTTTATATTATTTCAAGGAGTGGTCTTGATAAATTGCCCCTACATGAGTACCCTGAAAATCCTTCATGTTTGATTTTGTACCCAATAAACATGGTGATCTCCTAACTTTCAGATGTGCCATTTATTTAAAAAAAAAAAAAAGGAATAAATAAATCTGATTAGAGATAATTATAAAGGACTAAGACACATAGAAATCACACTTGTGGTCATTACTTTATGATAGTTAAGAAGACCTATCTATAGTGCTTAAAATTTGGTGAGATAGAAAATATGGAAGACTATGTATATTAAAGAGAAGAAAACTTTAGATATTTCTATTTTCATGCTATTGGGTGAGTTTGTGACAATAGATATCCTTTTTAGGTAGCATTTTAATATGATTCCTGACTTGGTTTCTTGATTTCTTATACTAATATGTTCTTAAGTAGGGTGTATGAATTTACTTTAAGCATAAAGGATGACTACGGCAGACAACTTTGCAAATATCCCCAGTGATGCTTCACTTCTTGGCATTCACATCTTAATAAACTCCCTTCCCATAATTAATAGGGATGACCTGCATGACCACCAGAATTTTGAAGAAATGACAGTGCATGACTTCCAAATTTTGCCTGTCTTGAGTCATTCACTCTTGGGGGAACTAGCTGCCATGTGATCAGGACACTCAAGCAGTCCAAGGCAGAGGTCCATGTCAAGAGACTGAGGCATCCTGATAACAAATGAGAAGATCAATTGGAAGTGTATCCTCTAGTCCCAGTCAAGCTTTCAGAAGAGTGTAGCACCAGCCAACATCTCGACAGCAACCTTCCGAGAGACCCTCACCCCAAACAACCCAACTAAGCCTCTCTAAAATTCATGACCTGCAGAAAAAGTGAAACAATAACTATTTGTTGTTTTAAGCCAGTAGTTTCTGGATTATACAGAAACAGATAAATAAAGTTGCTAATAGGAATTATACTATCATCTACTGAGAATAATTGTAATCAGTTATTTAAAAATACTTTCATGCATTCAAGTGTCCTAGATTTATTTTTAATATGCTCTATACTTTATACTTTTTTTGCAAGATCCCTTTTCCTGCTGTTCCTTTCTCCAGGGATGCTCTTGCATCCTTTTTACTTGTCAAAATTCTGCCTATCCTTCTAAGCTTGCTGAAATTCCAAAAGTTCCTTCTCCATGTAACCATCTGCTCCAGTCAGAAGCAAACTTATTCCTCAGAACTGGCACAATACTTCATTTTTATGTATCTTATAACACATCACACATTGCAGTGGTCTTCCTTCTTGTTCTAACAATATCCAAGTTAATATTCTTGAGACCTTGAGATTATATCTTTTTGGTCTTTTATGCATCATGGTCACTAGTCTTAGGACTGTCATAGGTAGAGCCTAGACTCTGAGATGAGAATAAGTCAAGTAAAGTAGAATTAAAATCCTTATTTACATCTTGAAATGTGATTTGCTTCACCTATGAAATGAGAATGAGCATAAGAACAATGAGGCCTCAGAGTCATCATGAAGATGTAAAAGCGTAATTTAGAAAAAGCACCAGGAATAGCATTAGCATAGTGCAAGTCCTCAAAATAACTATAACATTATGCCATTTTATTTTCTGTTCACATAGTATATAATAATACTATTTCTTATGTGTCAATCTGTGTTTTAAGCTTTTCATATTGATTACCTTATAAAATCCTCCTACAGACCTTATACACTGTCACACTCCTAAGTGAAGAAACCAGAGCACAGAGAAGATGGACAGCTTACCTAGTGTCATAAAACTGGTTAACTGGCAGTCTGGATTAGTAATAACTCTTCTCAGCCTAGAGTTCAGTGCCAAACCAATTTAATATATTTCTTTGTCCATAAATATGAGTTGAATATGTGAACTTAGTGGATACATCCAGGAAGTATGATTTACGTGGATATGATTTTTTTTTTTTTTTTTTGGTGAATCATTTATACTCCATATAAAAACAAAACGTGAAGATGGGATATAGACATCTCTTATGTATTTCTCTTTGGATAGCTCACCCCTTTGAACATTTAAAGCAGACAGAGACAGGGAACAAGGATGGTCCTTGATTATGTAGAAAATTGATTTTTATTACAAAGTAGGGAACTACACCATCTACTTTATCAATGGAACTCATCAGAAATGGAGTTGAGAGGTGTGCCACAACAATTAATGGCATGTGACAAAATTGTGTTGAGAATCCATTTGTAAAACAGGAATATTAATAACAACCCTATATGGATTGTTTTGAAGAATAATTGACTAATCTTTCAAAAACTTCTAGCACATTCCTGTGAAAGTGAAAGTATTAGTCAGTCGTGTCTGACTCTGTGACCCCATGGCCTGTAGCCCACCTGGCTTCTCTGTCCATGGGATTCTCTAGGGAAGAATACTGGAGTGGGTTGCCATTTCCTACTCCAGGGGATCTTCCCAATCCAAGGACTGAACTTGAGTCTCCTGAATTGCAGGCGGATTCTTTACAGTCTGAGCCACCAAGGAAATACATTCCTAGGCTCACTCAGTAAATGTTAATCCTCTCATTTCCACAGTTCAGTTCAGTTCAGTTCATTCTCTCAGTCATGTCCAATTCTTTGTGACCCCATGAATCACAGCACACCAGGCCTCCCTGTCCATCACCAACTCCCGGAGTTAACTCAAACTCACATCCATCGAGTAGGTGATGCCATCCAGCCATCTCATCTTCTGTCGTCCCCTTCTCCTCCTGCCCCCAATCCCTCCCAGCATCAGAGTCTTTTCCAATGAGTCAACTCTTTGCATGAGGTGGCCAAAGTACTGGAGTTTCAGCTTTAGCATCAGTCTTTTCAGTGAACGCCCAGGCCTGATCTCCGGGCTTAGTCAGGATACGATAGGTTATGCTTTCCTAACAAGAAACTCCAAAAGCCCAGTGGCATAAAAATGATAAAGGCTTGTTTTTGCCTCCAACGAAGTCCCTTACAAACTTAAGTGACTTGCTAAGTCAGCAGTCTATATGATGATTTAGTGTTGACCTTCCCATTAATATATGCTTTCAAGGTTTCTAGGCTAAAAGAAGTAAAGTCTAACACTAGCAATTAAGTGCTTCCACATGGCACCATCCATGTGTCACTTTCAATTTAATTCTATTAGTCAAAACAAGGCATATGACCATAGTTAACTTACAAGGATCAGGCATCCTTGAAAGTATAATACTTTCAAGTACCACGAAGCAAGAGAACCAAAAATAATAGTAAGCGGCTTTATCACTACCATATAATTATTGTTTTATTTGTATTTTTAGGATGATTTGCTCTATCACTGACTCAAGATCATATGATTAGGCTCTAGCTAATACTGATTTAAGTCATTCAATCATTTTTTACCTTATAGAGGAAAAATAGCTGTTGATTGTGTATTTTGTTAAATAGAATGTGGATCATTTACTATAAGTTACTGGTTTCATGCATGAAAATTTACCTTTAGGTTGTGTGTAAATATGTGTGTGTGCATGCACACAAACAATTCTTTTTTATTTCATAAAGAAAAATGTCAAAGTGATAGATGAGCTTCTAAGGTCTCTGCTTCTAGCTCCGTAGTATTAATAGCTGTCCTTTCAGAAAGAGAAAAAATTTTCAAAGTTATACAGAGATTTTCTTGCCAAATATTCATGGAAATCAGTTGATATATCACAGATACTCCTTTTACATTGGACCAAATCTTTGCTCTTCTGTTTTGCTTTATTGTATGAGACTAGCTGGAGAAGAAATTTGACACATTATGTAATTGTCATATAAAATAAAAATGAAAACAAGATCTTCCATAGAGTTTAAACTTTCAAATACAAGTTGGCTTTATTATGGCTTCAAACAAACAAAATATATAAACTACATATTAGTAAATTGACATATTTAGAGCAGGGTTTCATGGGATCTTTCATATCTTATTTTACTCTTAAGAGCCATAAGATTGCATTGGAATACTTTGGCCACCTCATGCGAAGAGTTGACTCATTGGAAAAGACTCTGATGCTGGGAGGGATTGGGGGCAGGAGGAGAAGGGGACGACAGAGGATGAGATGGCTGGATGGCATCACTGACTTGATGGACGTGAGTTTGAGTGAACTCCGGGAGTTGGTGATGGACAGGGAGGCGTGGCGTGCTGCGATTCATGGGGTCGCAAAGAGTCGGACATGACTGAGCGACTGAACTGAAGAGGGAAAGAATATCATATAACCAACTAGTATATCCCCAACTAGTACAATGTGTGACATGATTTGAATTTGTTATCTATATAAAAAAATCATATTTTATTTAGATATATTTTTTCTTTAAATGATATTAATGTATTTTAAGAATTCCAAGGAAATATATTTTTTTCATTTTTTAAGTAATAAGTATAGTAAATAGCTGTGGATATATTATATATTATGTATTTTCACATATTAGTAATTATATCAAATAATGACCTTATTAAAAAGACACAGTGGATAAATTATAGTTATAAAAGAGATCAGTATCCTGTACATCCATTATGCACAAATTACTAGCTTCTAAGTAATATATAGTCATTAGCAGCAATGTGAAAACTTGACAAGTTAAACTCTGCTAATAGATATTAATGGCAATGCATTGTGAGTCACTGATGCTAATTTTAAAATGTTACGGCTTTAGAACAGATTTTTTTAAAAGAATATTTTCAACACCCTGGTGTAAAGCTTCTGTGGGGTTATTTGACAGATGTCCTGTGAGTTCCTTCGAAGCAGGGGATAAAAGTATAGTGCTCCAAACAAGAAAGTGTGAGCAGAATGGCTTTTGGGCATGTGGGTGGAGAGGCTGGCACTTTCTCAGTTCAATTAAATGGAATTTTAAATTGTGAATTTGCTCAGAGCTGAAAAAAGACAGCCATGTGGAAGTTTGTTTTCATTCTTAAAGTGAATCCTCCTCTGCCCTTGATACACTCGTGGAGTGCTCAGAACTGCTAATGTCGCGTCTTCCTGTAATGTGAGATGTTGGGACACATATGTTTACGTGGAGGAAACTGAGGTATAGAGGAGCTAAAACCAATTTGCTTTAGCATGATAGGCTTGACTTTCTAAAACGCGTGAATTTTCTCAAGATGCAAGATAATACAATATAAATGGTCATAGCTGATGATTTTAATTCTAGACAAGATGGAGTAAGCACATTCCACCAGCTCTCTTCCACTAATTGCAACTAAAACTGAACACAACGCATAAATCAATTCTCAGAAGACTCTATTTGGTGGAAAGGAGAAAATGGACTGGATGCCATAGTGAAGAGTGCCTAAGGAAGGACATACATGTCCTGGTCTGGATACTAAAGCAGCCCACAATTCAGAAATGTCAGTGAGCACAGACTAGAACAAAATAAAACAGTCCTAAGAAAATCCCAGTCTCTCTGGCCTGAGGACTAAAAACAGGATAGTCCTGAAAAGAACTTTTTGACTGTATAGCTACTCTGGGGAGAAGTTGGGCAGTTCCTTGTGAAACTAAACATACTTTTATTATATAATTATGCATTACTACTTCTGAACATTTAAAGTAGTGAAAACTATTCACACATCAAAAAACTCAACACTAAGTTGGTAACTATTTGTAATCAGTAAAAACTACCTACCTATAGCTAAAAATATAAATGGTTCTATGATGTTAATTTATGTGGTATATTTTATATTTTGCCTTTACTTTTTCATGGATCATTGGTTACAACCATTGGATGCATCTGAAATCTCAGATTATTTTATTTTGCTGGTATTTTAATAAGTAACATAATTAGAAAGTCAGTGCTCAAGCCACTAACTAAAAATGAAAGAAGGAAAATATTGAAACTAAGGTATTAGAATGTAACTAAAGTTATAATCCATCTTTTATATTTAGGCCATCAATATCAATCTCCATGACTATCCTTTGGATGATGATATAAAATTAATAATACCATAAAAATGTATTTTTTCCCATGTATCTTTTTAATGGAGTTCAGGGAATATGCCAACTTAAAAGGCTTATTGTAAGTTGTTTATCTAAAGCTTCAATACTAGCAGCTTTATCAAAAGCCTGGCAAAAACATGGCTAAAAGAAACTCAGCCATAAGGAACATTGTTACAAGGAATTCTTTCTTTATAAAATAGCACTTAAATGTTTTCTAAAAGTATCAGCTAACTATTTATAAAAAAAAAAAAATCACCTCTTTCATTCTCTCAATGTTGCTGGTTTTGCACTGATAAGATCATTTAGTTACTATATCAAAGGGATGAGTCTAGGTCCTTCCAGACATTCTAAAAAATAACAGCTACTTGGGTAGGTAGTTGCTCAAGGATTCTTACATTTTGAATGGATAGATTAGCCCCTACTAAAGTTATTAGTACAAACCAAATTAAGTGTGTTAGTCATTCAGTTGTGTCCGACTCTTTGTGACCCCATGGACTGTAGTCCACCAGGGTCTTCTGTCCATGGAATTCTCCAGGCAAGAATACTGGAATGGGTAGCCATTCTCTTCTCTAGGGGATCTTTCCAACTCAGGGATCAAACCCAGGTCTCCTGCACTGCAGGTTGATTGTTTATCATCTGAGCCAGCAGGGAAGCTAGGATCAAATGCTTAAATATATATATTATTTACCTTATTTTTTTAGCATTTAGTAAGAAGTTTTGTGCATTGTAGTTGTTCAACATGAATTTTTAACTGTACTGTAAAAGCAGGGTGGTCCCATAATTAACTATATCAAGGAAGAATGGGATTATTTTAGAGTGTTAAATAATAACAACATTGTAATCAAAGCTATTTTAAAAGGGGCTTCCCAGGTGGCACCAGTGGTAAAGAACCTGCCTGCCAATGTACAAGATGCAAGAGACATGGGTTCAATCCCTGGGTCAGAAAGATCCCCTGGGGTAGGAAGTGGTAACCCACTCCAGTATTCTTACCTAGAAAACCCCATGGACAGTGGAGCCGCTCCACAACAAAGAAAAATGATACTTTTGGGGCAATAGTTTTGAAACTTTTAATTTTGAACATTTTAATGACACCATTTCTTGTGTTTGAGAAAATAAAGGTATTATTTTTAAGAGAGAATCCTTTGAAACTAACATCTTAATATGTCATTTCTAAATTAAAAGGTCAACTTTCTTTGTAATACATCAAAATAAATGCATTTCTTGTATTTGGAGGACTAACCTGTGGTAGCGTAAAAGGTTTTTAATTGATAGCTGCTTTTCACCCAGCAAGACCATTTTCCTTCATTTCAAAACATTTTACACTTTGCAGCATAGAAAATGAAGTGTGGTTTAACTATTTCTAGATTTTTGTATTATGCTCTCTCTTGTCTTTTCTCAACAGATTAATTTCCTTGGCCTCAAGGGTCACTTCCACATGATTAACAAAAAGATATATTGTGATTTCTCTTTCAAGTCCCACTTCCAACTTTTCACCTTCACATAGGACATTTCTAATCAGTGTTCCCACCTCTGCCTCAGATTTAGTATTTATTTTCTTTCTTTGTCAAATCAGCACAAACTGTTCTCCTCATAATTTCTGCTAATAACAATTGTTAGTCATTAGTGATCTAAGATTGAAAACTTGAAACAACTTTTCCTCCATCTTTGATCACTCTGAATTCCCTGTTGATCTTCCCTACCCTTTGTTTTTCAGGTTGATTTCTTACTTTTTAATCTCAGGACTATCATGTCACTCTGATTCCTCAACCCGTATCAGAATCTCATACTATCATTTCTATAATCAATCTGTACATCACTATGATATTAAAATCCTCTGTCTTATGTTCCATTCCACGTGAAGAAACTTTTGAGGAACCCCATAACTTAATGCTGCTGCTGCTGCTGCTGCTGCTAAGTCACTTCAGTCATGTCCGACTCTGTGCAACCCCATAGACGGCAGCCCACCAGGCTCCCCTGTCCCTGGGATTCTCCAGGCAAGAACACTGGAGTGGGTTGCCATTTCCTTCTCCAATGCATGAAAGTGAAAAAATAAAGTGAAGTCGCTCAGTCATGTCCGACTCCTAGCAACCCCATGGACTGCAGCCCACCAGGCCCCTCTGTCCATGGGATTTTCCAGGCAAGAGTACTGGAGTGGAGAAGAAACCAAATACTTTTACCTTGGAAGTTATAGCCTGTGTGTCCCTTATTCACACTTCCCACATTATCTCTTCTCTCTCTCTACTGACAAACTTTCTACCACAAGGAAGGCTGATTTTCTCACTGTTTCCTAGTTTTGCTAACCACTACATAGTTTCCACCATTTCCCTTTTTCTTTTCATCTATTTCCACCCTGCTTTCCAACACAAATAGAAGTATGTAAGTTATGTCAATATTCTTCTAAAATATCACTGTGTTATTTTGCTCTTGATTTAGAAATTTTATCCTAGTAATAGGGCTTCCCTGGTGGCTCAGACAGCAAAGAATCTGCCTGTAATGTAGGAGATCCAGGTTAGATCCCTAGGTTGGGAAGTTCCCCTGGAGAAGGGACTGGCTACCCACTCCAGTTTTAATTGCCTGGAGAATTCCATGGACAGAGGAGGCTGGAGAGCTACAGTCCAGGCAGTCTCAAAGAATCGGGCATGACTGAGCAACTAACACTTTCATTTTTTATCCAAGTAATCAATAATAACTAGTTTCAGTATTTCACTTAATTAGATTCTAGGTAAGTGTACTTTACATAAAAGAGATATTTATCCATTCTACATATAAAAACAAATGAAGAACTGTGATGTTCAGTAAATTTCCCAAAGTCACAAACTAGGAAACATTTCTTTACCTCATGGCTCATTCTCTTCATTTATGTTCCCACTATCATATCAGTTACCTTTAAAAACATTCACATCTGCTGTTATTTGGGGGTGTGTATGGGTTCAGTCACTCAGTCATATCCGACTCTTTGTGACCCCATGGACTGCAGCATGCCAGGCTTCCCTGTCCTTCACAACTTAACTGCTATGGGACAGGAGAACTGTGTTTTTCCATACAACTAATTTAGAAAAGAATTCACGCAGAATTGTGGTTAAGAACTAAGGTTTTGGTACCAAATAGTCCTGGACTTAAATCTCAGCTCTATCTACTTGCCAGGTAAACTTGAGTAAGTTACCCAATATTGCAAAGCTTTGGTTTCTTTGTCACTAAAATGGTCATGGTGATGGTGTGTACTTCATAGCACTGACTACATATGAAAGCACTTATTGTACTGTTTGCCATTTAACAAGTACTATTTTTATTACTGTTTTCATCTGGCAATGGGATAGTGATTCAGAGAGTGAAATATATTCTCAAGAGATATCTGTGATCCAGAAACATTTAGATTTTTAAAGCCACATATGATGTCTAATACAGTGGAACAAATACATAATGACGAAATTTTAGTCATTCTGGTCAACCAGGGTGGCAAGTTTTGATAAAGCTGTCTTTTTGTTAGCTTTAAATTCTATATGAATTAAGTGTATTATGCTAACTGAGTTAACCATATTTTCATTGTAGGCCCTGTGTGATGGTTCATTTTATGTGTCAGCTTGATTGGGCCATAAGATGATGTGAATGACGTGATATTGTCAGATATTATGCTGGGTGTGACTGTAAGGGTGTTGCTGAATGATATTAACATTTGAATCAGTAGACTGAGTAAAGCAGATTGTTTCTCCCTAACGTGAGTAGGCCTCATCCTGTCAATTGACAGATGACCTAAATTGAAAACCTGCATACAGCAAGTGAAGACAAAAACAAAAAGTTTGAGTAAGAGTGAGCCTTGCCTGCCTGCCTGTTTGAACTAAGACGTTGGTCTTCTCCTGTCCCCAAATTGTAACTCACATTGCCAGCTTTCCTGGGTATCCAACTTGCCAACTGCAGATCTGGGAACTTCTCAGCCTCCATAATTGTGTGAACCGATTCTTTCCCTCCTCTCTCTCATCTCTTTCATATTAGACATAGCACAAAGTATTACTGGAAAAGAATCTGTAGGAGAGTATGTGAACCTAAGATATATCTGTCACATAAGGGGTACTTAATACATTAATACATTCTGTTACATGCAAAAGGGCCTCACATGAGCAGATACTAAAATCGAAACAAAACACCTGAGCACCAAGAACAGAGCCACTTTCTGAATCATCAGTACCAGAGGTGAAAGTATAGGAAAAATATAATGCCAAAAATGTGGCTCAACACAGAAGTCCAGAAGACTCTTTTTTGATGTTTGGAGCCTTCATCCATATGACAACTATAGGAGAAAAGAACTATAATAGGAAAAGAAAAGTGGACATTCTCAAACTCTAAAAGTCATTCTCTGCTTTGAATGATTATTTTTCTAAAGGCATCTCTTGTTACAGCTCTATCATGAGCTTCTTTAGAAATGGCTTATGTGTCAAAATGAACTCTTTTATTTCTTGGCTATTTTGTATTTTTATTTAATATTAACTTCATTTCGTAAATTCTATAGGTTCAAATAAAATATGACTTTCACAACTCATGGAAACATGGCCTAAATGTCAGCGTTTTCCCAAAGTAATGGGCAATTTGTAAGAGCACTTAGCTTGAAATCTTAAGTTTTGATATAAGATCTGTTTATAGGATATCTATTTTTGAGTGGATTCACTTAAACCTTTTCCTCTTAACCTCCAGGAAGAGAAGCTGTGGTTTTGAAGGATAAAATAATGCAAAGAGTATTCTCTTGACATTTCCAAGGAAATAGTGGGTTATTCTGATGGCACTTTGGAGTTGTGTATGAATACTCCATTGAGCAATTCATGAAGTGATCCTAAATCCAGATAAATCAGTTCAGGCACCCTGCCTGCCAGATGCTTAAGTAGCTTATGTGGCTTTGACTTGTCTGTCCAATCAGAAGAAAAACAGAAACAAAGTGGTCAAAATCCTATCTCAAAACAGCCAAGAACATTCCATTCATTAGAGGCCAAAACTTGGGAGGCCTTTTGTTTTAGTACTTGTAAATTGTCTTACAGTGCTGAGGTCATTTTTTTTTTTTTTTTTTGGCTTAGCTGTTCAGGACACTGTGCTTGTTTTATCTCATTTTAAAATAAACAAGTGACGCTGTCTTAACATAATAAAGAACAAAATTCTAAGAGATTTTTGTGTTGGTATTGCCTTTTCACATTGTGCCTTTATAAGCCTTTATTGGCTAAGTAAATTCATCTAAGCTCACTTATTTCCTATATATCAAATGTTATTACTGTAACTTATGTGCATGTGACCCTTGGGGTTTTCTTTCTTTGCATTCAAAATGAATAATTAATTTTGGACACCTTTCCTCCTTATTTTGATATTTCCTATGAATACCTTTAGAAAACTAAGAAGTGGTTCTCAACCTTCCCAGCCCCAATGCAGAAAACATTTTTTTTAGGGACAGATTGTTAATGGCAGCACTGGCAGACTTTGAAAGTCTCTTCTGGATTTATATAGAAACCATACGAAGGTGGATGCTCTCCTGGACATTCATGAGGTCATTCCTTCAAAATAACTTATATACCTACTTTTAACCAAGAACAACACACACACACACACACACATATATATATATATACACACACACACACATATATGTATATATGTATGTATGCACACACACACACACATAACTATTTTATAGCTGATTTTAATGCATTAAAAGTATATGAGAAATCTTGGGAATAGTTTCTAAAATGATAATGCTAGGAATAAGAAGATGAACTCTAAGTGTGTGCTCTAGACCCTAACTATGCTCCTGTGACAAGATAAGTGTCTTCCTTATAACTGGGCATTTTCTTTTTCTATGATGACTTGTTCCAGATAAAAATACAAAGGTCTGTAATCAGGAAAGAGTAATCAAATCAGTTTATTATTTTTCTTCTGGGAGTAGGATGTCTTCTTTATATGCAAGCAGATAATGAAGTGGAAAAAGGGAAGAGTGAAATTGTAAGTAAGAATTTTCAGTCAGTAGCTCCTTTAAAAAGGCACAGTTTTAAAGAAACAATTCCATTCACCATTGCAACGAAAATAATAAAATACTTAGGAATATATCTACCTAAAGAAACAAAAGACATATATATAGAAAACTATAAAACATTGGTGAAAGAAATCAAAGAGGACACTAATAGATGGAGAAATATACTGTGTTCATGGATCAGAAGAAGCAATATAGTGAAAATGAGTATGCTACCCAAAGCAATCTATAGATTCAATGCAATCCCTATCAAGCTACCAACAGTATTTTTCACAGAACTAGAACAAATAATTTCACAATTTGTATGGAAATACAAAAAACCTCGAATAGCCAAACAATCTTAAGAAAGAAGAATGGAACTGGAGGAATCAATGTGCCTGACTTCAGGCTCTACTACAAAGCTACAGTCATCAAGACAGTATGGTACTGGCACAAAGACAGAAATATAGATCAATGGAACAAAATAGAAAGCCCAGAGATAAATCCACGCACATATGGACACCTTATCTTTGACAAAGGAGGCAAGAATATACAATGGAGAAAAGACAATCTCTTTAAGAAGTGGTGCTGGGAAAACTGGTCAACCACTTGCAAAAGAATGAAACTAGAACACTTTCTAACACTGTACACAAAAATAAACTCAAAATGGATTAAACATCTAAATGTAAGACCAGAAACTATAAAACTCCTAGAGAAAAACATACGTAAAACACTCTCTCACATAAATCACAGCAGGATCCTCTATGACCCACCTCCCAGAGTAATGGAAATAAAAGCAAAAATAAACAAATGGCACCTAATTAAACTTAAAAGCTTTTGAACAATGAAGGAAACTATAAGTGAGGAGAAAAGCCAGCCTTCAGAATGGGAGAAAATAAGAGCAAATGAAGCAACTGACAAAGAATTAATCTCAAAAATATACAAACAACTCCTACAGCTCAATTCCAGAAAAATAAAAAACCCAATCAAAAAATGGGCCAAAGACCTAAACACACATTTCTCCAAAGAAGATATACAGATGGCTAACAAACATGAAAAAATGCTCAACATCACTCATTATCAGAGAAATGCAAATCAAAACCACAATGAGGTACCATCTCATGCCAGTCAGAATGGCTGCTATCCAAAAGTCTACACACAATAAATGCTGGAGAGGGTATGGAGATAAGGGAACCCTCTTACACTGTTGGTGGGAATGCAAACTAGTACAACCACTATGGAAAACAGTGTGGATATTCCTTTAAAAATTGAAAATAGAACTGCCATATGACCCAGCAATTCCACTGCTGGGCATACACACTGAGGAAACCAGAATTGAAAGAGACACGTGTACCCCAATGTTCATCACAGCACTGTTTATAATAGCCAAGACATGGAAGCAACCTAGATGTCCATCAGCAGACAAATGGATAAGAAAGCTGTGGTACATATACACAATGGAATATTACTCATCCATTAAAAAGAATCCATTTGAATCAGTTCTAATGAGGTGGATGAAACTGGAGCCTATTATACAGAGTGAAGTAAGCCAGAAAGTAAAATACCAATACAGTATGCTGCTGCTGCTGCTGCTGCTGCTGCTCCTAAGTCACTTCAATCATGTCCAACTCTGTGCAACACCATAGATGGCAGCCTACCAGGCTCCACCATCCCTGAGATTCTCCAGGCAAGGACACTGGAGTGGGTTGCCATTTCCTTCTCCAGTGCAGGAAAGTGAAAAGTGAATAGCAGTCCCTCAGTCGTGTCTGCCTCATCACAACCGCATGGACTGCAGCCTACCAGGCTCCTCCATCCATGGGATTTTCCAGGCAAGAGTACTGGAGTGGGATGCCATTGCCGCCTCCCCAGTATACTAATGCATATATATGGAATTTAGAAAGATGGTAACGATAACCTTATATGGAAGACAGCAAAAGAGACACAGATGTACAGAACAGTCTTTTGGACTCTGTGGGAGAGGGCAAGGGTGGGATGATTTGGGGAAATGGCATTGAAACATGTATATTTTCATATGTGAAACGAATTGCCAGTCCAGGTTCAATGCATGAGACATGGTGCTCGGGGCTGGTGCACTGGGGTGACCCAGAGGAATGGGATGGGGAGGGAGGGGAGAGGGGGGCTCAGGATGGAGAACCCATGTTACACCCATGGCTGATTCATGTCAATATATGGCAAAACCACTACAATATTGTAAAATAATTAGCCTCCAATTAAAATAAATAAATTTAGAAAAAGAAAATTTAAAGAGAAAAAAAAAAAGGCACAGTTTGGTAACCCAATGAAGTATCATAGCATTGTTCATCTGATACATATTTACTGGGGAGTCAGTATGTGTCGGTATTGAGAATACAGACATAGGTCTTTCCAGACCTATTTTAGGTATGTGTTTCAGACAACCTAACTTTATAGTAACTTAAGATAGCTGTTTCCTTCTATCTCATGTAAAAATCTCAGCTTCTTCTATCTTACTGTTCTTTTATTCTCAGTATATAACTCCTGGCAAAGGCTTCACCCATGATAGCAGTATTTTGACTAGCATGAAGAAGGGAAAAATGAAGTAAGGACAACCCTCCTCCCCTACCCTCATCTTTAGTAACACCTTTCATATACAAAGAGTTTGGCAGTAACAAGTCTAACGAAGGCTGGGGAATGCTGTCATTTCTGAGTGTTTTTGTTTATAGCTAGTATTTTATAAAACCTTTGAAGAGGTCACACTTTCACGGATACTTGTGTAAATAAGGCAAATAATTTTTGTTGATATATGAGCAAGAAATCTAAAGAGAAAAGAGAACACTGGCTGACTATTGTATGTTTTGGCAATTCAGAAGTAACTGTAAGAGAGTGAAAGATGCTAATGCGGTAGCATTCTCTTTCCAGATGTTCATCTTCTGGACTTATTTTCTTTGCTTAAACCTTGGTGAATTCTTGGAGGTGTGAATTTAGTTGGAAAGCATATTTTTGACTGGTGATAACGTCATGGTCCACAAAAAGATTGAGGAATTTTCTAATTGGGGAATTAGAAAAATAGCTATGTATGGTAAATAACCTATGAGGGAATAGTTACAGAAACAAAAAATACACTTAAAAAAGGATAACAATACTTTGGAAATTTCAGATTTCACTAAAAATAACTAGTAAGGGATCACTATAAGGCAAACATTCTGGAGCCCTCAACTTTCCTGTAGGTGACTCAGAATATGACTTTACATGTAAATTTCTGACAATTGTAAAACCATATGTACAATAATGGATAAGACTTATAAGCATATATAGATGTAAAATAAAACTAATATCTTTGAATTGCTAAGATAATAAAAGGAAAAAACAAAGGAATCAACAAGAAGTCATTAAAAACCAAAAGCATGGAGAAATATGATAGAAGTTGTCAGTTATGATAATAAACATAATTGGTTTAAACTTATCTACTAAAACAGAATGTCTTGCCAATTGTCTTATGAGACAAAATCTAATTACATGCTGATTGCAATAGATATGTAAAACAAAATGAGGTTGAAAATTTAAAACTAGGCAAAAAAATTAGTTGAAAATTAAACACTAGGCAAAATTACACTGGGCAAGGTAAAATATCCTGAAATGGAATATGAATATTAGTTGAAGTTAAAACAAAACAGCCTCAAATAATATAAAAAAGTATCATCATATATTGATAAAACTTATAATTCCTAATAAAGATACGGTAGTTTTTCATGTTAGAGACACCACTTTATTTTTGACACCAGGAGTATACAATGTACAAGCTTGATAAGACCTTGCTCTTAATCAAAATAATACTCTAATAAAAAATTTAATAATAAATACATAATTAAATTTTTCTGTAAGATAATATCTATAAGCAGAATAAAACGCGAGTCAAGGACAAAATGAAGGGGATACTGCATTAGGAAAGATAATCAGATGGCCTCTCTGAGAAAGTTCAATTTTTGCTGAGACCTAAGTGATGAGATTCCAGATGAGCTATTTCAAATCCTAAAAGATAATGCTGTGAAAGTGATGCACTTAATATGCCAGCAATTTGGAAAACTCAGCAGTGGCCACAGGACTGGAAAAGGTCAGTTTTCATTCTAATCACAAAGAAAGACAATGCCAAAGAATGCTGAAACTATTATATGATTGCTCTCATCTCACATGCTAGCAAAGTAATGCTCAAAATTCTCCAAGCCAGGCTTCAGTAGTACTTGAACCATGAACTTCCTGATGTTCAAGCTGGATTTAGAAAAGGCAGAGGAATCAGAGATCAAATTGTAAATATCTGTTGGATCATCAAAAAGCAAGAGAGTTCCAGGAAAACATCTGCTTTATTGACTATGCCAAAGCTTTTGACTGTGTGTATCAGAACAAACTGTGGAATATTCTTCAAGAGATGGGAATACCAGAACACCTGACCTGAGCCTCCTAAGAAACCTGTATGCAGGTCAAGAAGCAACAATTAGAACTGAACATGGAACAACAGACTGGTTCCAAATCGGGAAAGGAATATGTCAAGGCTGTATATTGTCACCCTGATTATTTAACTTATATGCAGAGTACATCATGACAAATGCTGGACTGGATGAAGCACAAGCTAGAATCGAGATTGCCGGGAGAAATGTCAATAACCTCAGATATTCAGATGATACCACTCTTATGGCAGAAAGTGAAGAAGAACTAAAGAGTCTCTTGAAAGTGAAAGAGGAGAGTGAAAAAGTTGACTTTAAACTCAATGTTCAGAAAACTAAGATCAGGTCATCTGGTCCCATCACTTCATGGCAAATAGATAGGGAAACAATGGAAACAGTAAAAAAACTTTATTTTGGGGGGCTCCAAAATCACTGCTGATGGTGAATGCAGCCACGAAATTAAAAGACGCTTGCTTCTTGGAAAAAAAGTTATGACCAACCTAGCCAGTGTATTAAAAAGGCAGAGATGTTACTTTGCCAACAAAAGTCCATCTAGTCAAAGCTATGGTTTTTCCAATAGTCATGTATGGATGTGAGAGTTGGACTATAAAGAAAGCTGAGTGCAGAAGAATTGATGCTTTTGAACTGTGGTGTTGGAGGAGACTTTTGGCAGTCCCTTGGACTGCAAGGTGATACAACCAGTCATTCTAAAGGAAATCAGTCCCGAATGTTCATTAGAAGGACTGAGGCTGAAGTGGAATACTTTGGCCACCTCCTATGAAGAACTGACTTGTTTGAAAAGACCCTGATGCTGGGAAAATTGAAGGTGGAAGGAGAAGGGGATGACAGAGAATGAGATTGTGGCATGGCATCACCAACTCAATGGACATAAGTTTGGGTATGTTCCAGGTGTTGGTAATAGACAGAGAAGCCTGGCATGCTGCAGTCCATGGGGTCACAAAGAGTCACACACTACTGAGCAACTGAACTGACCTGAACTGAAGTGATGAGAAGGGATTTCCCTGGTGGATCAGTGGTAAAGAACTTCCCTACCAGTGCAAGAGATAGTGGTTTGATCTCTAGGATAAGAAGATCCCCTGGTGAAGGAACTGGCAATCTACTCAAGTATTCTTTCCTTGGAAATCCAATGGCAGAGGGGCCTGACAGGCTTCAATCCATGGGGTCACAAAGAGTCAAATATGACTGAGCAACTAAATATGTGATGAAAAGAAAGCAATTGTGCAAAGATTAGGGAAAGAATTGTCACAGTGGGAAGGTTAAAAAGTGAAAACTCCCTAAGAGAAAATAAAGGTGGGAGTGCTAAAAGATGACACAAGGTGAATAAACAGGTACTAGAAATAGCACGTGTGTGTGTGTTAGTCAGTCAATCCTGTCTTGCTCTTTTCTGCCCCATGAACTGTAGCTCACCAGACTCCTCTATCCATGTAACTCTCCAGGCAAGAATACTGGAGTGGGTTGCCAATCACTTCTCCAGGGGATCTTGCCAACCCAGGGATTGAACCCATTTTCCTCATTGATAGGCAGATTCTTTAACCTCTGAGCCACCAAGGAAGACCAGATATAGGACAGGACAAGGCAAAACATTAGGTTGTATACTAAATGTAATGGGAAACCATTGGAGGGTGTTTGGTAGAAGTGTCAAAAACATAAAAAAAAATCTAAATGAAGGAAAACTGGGATATCATATCAGAGGATTTTTTAGAGGTGCTGGAGAGAGATAATGGTGACTTGGTTCAAGGTCAACTTACTGTAATGGCTGAAAAAAGAACATTAGAGAAAGGTGTATGTTGGCAGCTGGGAATATTATCTGGTGATAGAACTGACAGTGTAATGTTGATCGACAGAATGTGGATGGGGAAAAAAGATGGGGAAAAAAAGGACAGAAATTTAAAATGGCATTTAAGTTGAACAAAGAAGGATTCTCTTCTCAACATGTACATTGTAGTTTGCTGATTGATAATCCCAATAAAGATGTTAAATAGATTTGAGAGGCTCAATGAAGAGATCAAGACCAAAGATAAAAACGTTGTGGTCATATCCATACTGATTTTAGCAATTCAGGTAGGAACAGAGAGCTTGAGAGAGCAAGAGAGAGATAGAAAAAAACAGAACTTAACCATGAAATAAATATGAAGAGATTTGGCTAAAGAGAATACATTGCAATGAATTTATCAAGAAAGAAATTAATACATAGTTGGAAAAAATCAATAAAATAAATTGTACTTATTGGCACACAATAGCCAGAAAATGCCTAGAGAAAAATTATTGTTTTGTGTGAAAGTGGACAGAGCTAATTGTCCATGTCATTTTCTGTGATCATAATCATTGCTTAGCTACAGATGTAGCAACAAAATATAAGCAAATTGCCTAAAAATACAAATAATCCCAAATAAACTCTATTGGTTGAATAAAATTATTGAGTTTTAGCTAATAAAAAGTGCAATAGTCCAACTTATCAGAATTCAAGGACTACCACAAAAGGTATACTCAAGAAGTGTTTATATTTTATACACTCTTTTATGAAATAGAATGAATAAAAAGGTAGACTATGCTTTTGATTAAATGACAAAAAAACAAAGAAAGCAAAAGTGAAACATGCATATATTTAATGGTGCTGAAGCTATAAAATATAAATCAGTCCATTATGTGACTTTTTAAAGTATCAGTAACAAAACCATATTAGATAAAATTCTGGAATCTGTTCTTAAAAAATTAAAAACTTTTTAAAACATAATCTATATTAAAATATTTGGAAAATAGTAAGTGGTTATTTGAAATATGAAGAAAACACTTATTGTAAATACTGAATAAAATAGATTAAGCATAATATGTAAAACTCATTTATTAAATATGTAAATATTGTTAATGATGGTATTTAGCATTCTTAAGGCAAGTTCTCTCAAAATACTGATAGTCATGCGAATAAATAAGGTTTTTCTGGACTATAACTTTATAATATATATGAAAAACTCTAAATTTTTAATGTGATAAGCTTTGAGTCAAAAATCGTGTTTATCTAGGCAACAGAAATATTCAAATAAGTCTATTACCATTATTGTATCGTTCATCACGCTTACACACTACAACACTGCTTAAAGTTACCACAGTTAAGTGATTAATTTCACTATGGTATATCTGTATTATTAGTTAACAAAAAGTTTTGAAAACTATGTAAATAAATAAGCTATAATAAACATAGTATTGTTTTATAATATTGTTTTAGCTAAGTGAAAATAACTCATAGGATATTCTACATCAAATATTAACTGAGCCATGTAAAGTTCATATACCATGCATATATTAATAGCACACCAATACTCAAATCTTCATATGTCCTAATTAGAAGGAAATAGGCCAAAAATTCAGTGATTGTTTTCTCTGCATAATAAGTTTGTGGATAATATTTATGTAGTTCTTTTTATCCCTCTATATTTCCTAAACATTTCACAAAAAGTGTACCTTTAAATTCAGGAACGCATAACAAACATAATGCTTAAAGGTTTTCGACAGAAGAAATATGAGTTGGATTTTTGAACAGTGAACTAGTATGTGAAGTTCAATAACTTTATGAGAAAGAAAATGAATTTAATGTGATTTCAGTAAGATTTTAAATGGGTTGAAGCTCATTTCAGTGAATCTTTGAAGGTAAAATGTTGGAGCAGTGTTTTAACATTTTCTCCCACGACACTGATAATGATCTCACAAAGTTGTTTATAATCATTTTATTGCATTCATCAGCTGAGACTAATTATAACTCAGATGAAAATCATCCTTGCAGAGTGCATTCTAAATATTAATAAACATAAATAATGCAAGTTTACTATTAAAGCAATTCAAAACAACAAACAGAACCCACAGGGAGTTCCTTAAAATTAATCTGGTTTCACATAAATTCTGTCTTAAAATGTTCAAAGCAACAATATCCCGTATCACAGGATATATTAGCTTTCTCCTTTCTTTTTGTTCTGTTTTCTAATTTTATAGGACAAAGTAATAGATGTGAGTGGTTGGCAGTTCAGGAAAATTTTAGTGGTAACTTCTAATAAGGAAAATTGAACTAATTTAAATATGAATCGGCTAAGAAAAATAAAACTGAGAATCAGTTGATCCTGATATTAGTTTCATAAAATTCTAGAATATTGTTCTTACCCTTTTCCTTTATTTTTTGGACTGTCAAAAATTGACAAGTATCAAGAATATGAAACATATTTGTAACTTCAAATATCTACCTGAAATGAATGGCTTTCAAATCTCAGATAAACTGACATGTTCATATTTAAAACTTGCACCTCCTATTATATTTTAAGCATCTTCATTTTGATTGTTTTGGAGTTGAAAATATTATGTCAAACAACCAAAATGATTGGGTTCATGACTTTGAGAAAATTAATTAACATTTTAGAGTCCCCATCTGATAATTGGTGATAAGTTTTTCTCCCTCACAGTTATTATTAGCATGAAGGGAGATATGATATGTAAAGCACAGGACACAAACTGTATTAATGTCTATTCCTATTATTGGGGCTTCCCCTGGTGGCTCATCAGTAATGAATCCGCCTGCAATGCAGGAGCCACGGCAGATGTGGATTTGATCCCTGGGTTGGGAAGATCCCCTGGAGGAGAAAAATGGCAACCCACTCCAGTATTCTTTCCTGGAGACTCTCATGGAAGAGGAGCCTGGTGGGCTACAGTCCATAGTTTCGCAAAGAGTTGTACATGACTGAAGTGACTTAGCAGCAGCAGCAGCATTCCTATTATTACTGTCATATTTCCTGTCTGACTCTGCATGCCATTATAGTTCATTGCCATTGCTTACTGTCTTATAGAAATCATTGAATTTGAAGAGACATGATGATACCAGTTTAAATTCTGCCACTTAATATGTGATTTAACTTTCTTAATCTTACTCTCTTCCTTTGATGAATGACATTAGAAATACCTGATATAATATGTATCAATAGGTAAAAATAGCTACTACAGATATATTGTAGAGGATCAAGTAAAACAAAGAAAATGAAAATAATAGGAAACTCTCAAGTATTATTCAAAGGATAAGTCAGATTATAATTTCTATATGTTCATGTTACTATTGAAGTTATAAAATGCCAAATCAGTTATAGTCTGACATGCAATGAGCAAATTTCTAAACATTTGAATAGCACACTATTTACTATTGCTTTCACATATTATAAAGATAACATCTTAGAATTTTATAGCACTTAATTGTAATTACATTAAAAAACCACAAACTGAAAAAAAATCATGATAACTTTCTCAAAGTTTCTTTTTTGTCATCTAGAAAATGTTGATGTTATTTTTCCTTAGATAATGTCAAAAAGTGTATTTTTATTAAGAAAATTCTAACCAACAAAATACAAGAAATATTAACACTTTCTACTTTGCCACAAACCTTTTTATTCTAGTTTCTAACATGACTTAAGGAAAAATCTTTCATTTCTTCTCTTCTCTAAAAAGAAGTATGTTTTATATTAAAAGAAAAACAACTATTTAATAAATATACTAAAATTAGTGCCATGTGAAAGTTAAAAGCATTTCAAGTTCAATAAAGGTGGTGGGTGAAGAAAATCTCAAAGCAGAAAGTTTGATTTAAAACCATTAATGCGTATATATGGAATGTAGAAAGATGGTAACGATGACCCTATATGCAAGACAGCAAAAGAGACACGAATGTAAAGAACAGACTTTTGGACTCTGTGGGAGAAGGAGAGGGTGGGAAGATTTGAGAGAATAGCATTAAAACATGTATATTATTATATGTGAAATAGATCACCAGTCCAGGTTCAATGCATGAGGCAGAGTGCTCAGGGCTGGGATGCAGAGTGATCAGAGTGCTCAGAGTGCTCAGGTGCACTGGGATGATCCTGAGGGATGAGATGGGGAGGGAGGAGGGAGGGGGGTTCAGGATGGGGAACATGTGTACATCCATGGCTGATTCATGTGAATGTATGGCAAAACCCACCACAATATTATAAAGTAATTAGCCTCCAATTAAAATTTAAAATAAATAAAAATTTTTGAAAAATTAAAAACATAAAGCAACGTAGACTGAAAAAAAAAAAAAAAAACTTTGCTGCATTTTAATGCCTTAAAGACTGCATGTGCCTAACTCTTAGAAAACTTCAAAATCACAATGTTGGTGAGAACTAAACTACTAAAC
The DNA here is from genome assembly GCF_029378745.1 of Bos indicus. Taxonomy (NCBI): domain Eukaryota; kingdom Metazoa; phylum Chordata; class Mammalia; order Artiodactyla; family Bovidae; genus Bos; species Bos indicus. The sequence goes on along the minus strand of NC_091767.1, from coordinate 49,868,734 downwards.
AAGGTCATATTTCAAGTGAAGAAAATTACCTAAATTCAATGTTTATATATTTGGTTAAATCTTCTGTAAATCCCACTAGTATTTGTGTAGTGAAAAGCATAAGCATAACCAACTATATGATTTTATTTAATCATTAGTACTACTAAAATTCTTAAGATTATGTCCTATTTTATTTTTGCACATTTTTCTACTGACTGTCAGGTTCAATAAGGTAGAATGAATGGCACCTATAACCAGTCTACATTGAAAACAGGTCTTTGGGAAGTGAAGAAATTGAAAAGTTTTGTTGTTTGTCTTCTCAGATCCAAGAACTTATACAGGTGAATTATACTAAAACTTAATGGAGCAGATGAACTCTGTTCTATGCAGGCTCTTCCATGAAATAGAAAGCTTATAAACTCTTAATACATGTCTAAACTAAGTGTGATGAACAAACTAGACAAGTATAATATGATAAAGGAAAATCAGAGTCAATCTCATTTATGAATATAATAACTAAGATCTTGAGTGATGAGAACAGTGCATGGTGATGATGTAAGTTTTATCCTAGAAAAGCAAGGTTTAATTAGTTCACACCTGAACCATTCACACCTGAAATATTAGTTCACACCTGAACCGTTTCTAAGAGTGTGACACTAATATTCTTCTCAACATATTGCATGCCATCCATAAACATCACCTTTCTTTTCATCTGTGCCTCCTTCTTTTCTCTTTTTTCACTTCTCTCTAACCTCAAACTCTCCTCAATGCCCTGTCAAATGTTCTAAAGTTCTCAGCCACTGTCTCAGTGTAGACATCTTGGAAAACATTCAGACTTATGTACTATTGATACATTCATAGGAATATTTATATTTTAGAGACCCACATAGAATTAAGTCAATAAGTAGGAAGTAAAGAGCATTGTCAGAGAAGGCAATGGCACCCCACTCCAGTACTCTTGCCTGGAAAATCCCATGGACAGAGGAGCCTGGTAGGCTGCAGTCCATGGAGTCATGAAGAGTCGGACATGACTGAAGTGACTTAGCAAAGAGCATTGTGCAGCAGCAAGAACCATTTTGGAGGTGATGGGAGGATAATTTTCTTTGTGTCTTACAAATTCATCAAAGTGTTAACCACAATTCTTCCCATGCAAAAAGTCACAGAGATCCTTACTTAAACACAGGCTGAATTGCTTTTTGCTGCTGGTTCTCTTGACTCCAGAGCATGAAAACTTCCCCTCTTTGACTTCTTTTGTCTCATATAAGGTCGGTGTGTAGTTTTCACCCCTTAGACTGTAATAGTTAGGTCATTTAGCCTTATACTTTAATCTGCCCTTAGGATATATCTTTCAACTTTTTTTTTTCAATGCAGGAGACTACCTGAGTACAACCCAAAGGATCATACTTACTGTACTCTGGCTTAGAATTTAATATCAGAGATAATTTCTTCTAATAAGGGCATTTCTCTTCTCAATTTATAAAGGGATTCCAAAAACTAGACATTTTGATTACTATTATATTTATATACTAACTCTACTATACCATTTATATCTACTAGAAGTACTTACACATTAATGAAATAAAGAGGAAGATATTTTTAAGTTTAAAAAAGGAATTACTGAGGGCAGGTGCTCAGTATTTGAAACGTCTAAAATCAGGCATTGAATTTGGCAGTTGAGGCAAAAGAGAAACACACTACAGGATTAAATTTTCTACCCCTACCCCTACCCCATAAATGCTGTGAATCTCTCACCAGAGAGTTCTTTTTATTTTTCTATATATAAAGGATACAGTTATACAAAAGACAAGAAGAGAGTCATAAAATAAATTTATTTCTGTTGCTCTCATCATTTAAGGGTATCTTTTTGAAATATGGCTACAAAAGAGAATATATACAAAGTGATTTCCCTCTAGATAGAGAAAAAGATGGCATAATAATACCATAACCATTCCTGAAGTCCCATCACTCTGTTCAACCCAACAATGAGGAAATGTCACATTAAATATACATTTGCAAATATATAATATTTTTATCTTAAATATCAACATGCAATATTTTCCTAAAGCTTTTTAACACAAAAATCATGAAACTGTAAAACCTTGAGAGAACCAATAATTTTTCTTAGGGTTGAACTGTTCAGAACAGATAGTTATCTTTTTTGTTTTAAGAATTTACACAGCTATCTGTGACGTGGTTTTATAACCTGGGTGGTCAAGAATGAGCTAACCCATTCTCAGTTAACAAAATAAGTACAAAAATAAACCAAAAAAGGCTAAAATATCAAAATGTTCTGTTAGATAATATTTGAAACAGATTTTCAACAGAGCATTTTGTAAGTGATTGGGTGTAGATATGATGAAAGCACAATTTCTCATTGCAGTCAGATGTTATAGCATTTCCTAAGATAGTTCATAGATTTTTTTTTCTTGTCCTAAATTTGGTTAATTTATTTACTTTTTATTGAAGGATAATTGCTTTACAGAATTTTGCTGTTTTCTGTCAAACTTTGACATGAGTCAGCCATAGGTATAAATACATCCCCTCCCTTCTGAACCTTCCTCCCATCTTCCTCCCCATCCGACCCCTCTAGGTTGATAAGGAGCCCTGTGTGAGTTTCCTGAGCCAAACAGCAAATTTCCATTGGCTATCTATTTTATATATGTTAATGTAAGTGTCATGTTACTCTTTCCATACATCTCACCCTCTCCTCCCCTCTCTCCATGTATATAAGTCTATTCTCTACGTCTGTTTCTGCATTGCTGCCCTGTAAATAAATTCTTCAGTACCATTTTTCTGGATTCCATATATATGTGTTAGGATATATTTATCTTTCTCTTTCTGACTCACTTCACTCTGTATAATAGGTTCTAGGTTCATCCACCTCATCAGAACTGACTCAAATGCATTATGTTTTATGGCTGAATAATATTTCATTGTGTATACGTACCACAACTTCTGTATCCATTCATCTGTCGATGGACATCTAGGTTGCTTCCATGTTCTAGCTATTGTAAGTAGTGCTGCAATGAACAACGGGATACATGTATCCTTTTCAGTTTTGATTTCCTCAGGGTATATGCCTAGAAGTGGGATTGCTGGGCCATATGGTGGTTTTATTCCCAGTTTTGTAGGGAATCTCCATACTGTCTTCCATAATGGCTGTATCAGTTTTACATTCCCACCAGCAGTGCAAGAGCATTCCCTTTTCTCCACATCCTCTCAAGTATCTATTGTTCGTAGACTTTTTGAAGATGGCTATTCTGACTGGTGAGGTGATACCTCATTATACTTTTGATTTGCATTTCTCTAATAATGAGCAATGTTGAGTGTCCTTTGATGTGTTTGTTAGCCATCTGTATGTCTTCTTTGGAGAAATATCTGTTTAGGTCCCTTCCCTACTTTTTTATTGGGTGGTTTGTTTTTCTGGTATTGAGTTGTATGAGCTGCTTGTATATTTTGGAAATTAATCCTTTGTCAGTTGTTGCATTTGCTATTGTTTTCTCCCATTTTAGGGGAGAAAAGTGTATTTTTCTGTGTATTTTCACATTGCTTATAGTTTCCTTTGCTGTGCAAAAACTTTTATGTTTAATCAGGTCCCACTTGTTTACTTTTGGTTTTATATCTGTTACTCTAGGGGCTCGGTCATAGAGGATCTTGCTTTGATTTATGTCATTGAGTATTCTGCCTCTGCTTTCCTCTAGTGCCTCTGCTTTCCTCTAGGAGTTTTATACTTTCTGGTCTTACATTTAAGTCTTTAATCCATTTTGAGTTTATCTTTGTGTCTGATGTTAAGAAGTGTTCTAATTTCCTTCTTTTACATGTAGCTCTCCAGTTTTCCCAGCACCATTTATTGAAGAGGCTGTCTTTGCGCCATTGTATATTCTTGCCTCCTTTGTCAAAAATAAGGTGCCCATAGGTGCATGGGTTCATTTCTGGGCTTTCTAACTTGTTTCATTGTACTATATTTCTGTTTTGGTGCCAGTACCACACTGTCTTGATGACTGTAGCTTTGTAGTATAATTGGAAGTCAGGAAGCTTGATTCCTCCTGCTCCATTCTTCTTTCTCAAGATTCCTTTGGCTATTTGGGGTCTTTTCTGTTTCCATATGAATTGTGAAATTTTTTGTTCTAGTTCTGTGAAAAATGCCATTGGTAATTTGATAGGGATCACACTGAATTTGTAGATTACATTTGGTAGCATAGTCATTTTCACAATATTGATACTTCCTACCCAGGGACATGGAATATCTCTCCATTTGTTTATGCTGTCTTTGATTTCTTTCATTAGTGTCTTATACTTTTCTGTGTACTATTCGTTTGTTTCCTTCAGTTCAGTTCAGTCGCTCAGTCGTGTCCTACTCTTTGCAACCCCATGAATCACAGCACGCCAGGCCTCCCCGTCCATCACCAACTCCCGGAGTTCGCTCAGACTCACATCCATCAAGTTGGTGATGCCATCCAGCCATCTCATCCTCTGTCGTCCCCTTCTCCTCCTGCCTCCAATCCCTCCCAGCATATGAGTCTTTTCCAATGAGTCAACTCTTCACATGAGGTGGCCAAAGTACTGGAGTTTCAGCTTTAGCATCATTCCTTCCAAAGAACACCCAGGACTGATCTCCTTTAGAATGGACTGGTTGGATCTCCTTGCAGTCCAAGGGACTCTCAAGAGTCTTCTCCAACACCACAGTTCAAAAGCATCAATTCTTCGGTGCTCAGCTTTCTTCACAGTCCAACTCTCACATCCATACATGACCACTGGAAAAACCATAGCCTTGACTAGATGGACCTTTGTTGGCAAAGTAATGTCTCTGCTTTTCAATATGCTATCTAGGTTGGTCATAACTTTCCTTCCAAGGAGTAAGTGTCTTTTAATTTCATGGCTACAGTCACCATCTGCAGTGATTTTGGAGCCCAGAAAAATAAAGTCTGCCACTGTTTCCCCATCTATTTCCCATGAAGTGATGGGACCAGATGCCATGATGTTAGTTTTCTGATTGTTGAACTTTAAGCCAACTTTTCCACTCTCCTCTTTTACTCTCACCAAGAGGATTTTTAGTTCCTCTTCACTTTCTGCCATAAGGGTGGTGTCATCTGCATATCTGAGGTTATTGATATTTCTTCCAGAAATCTTAATTCCAGCTTGTGCTTCTTCCAGCCCAGCATTTCTCATGATGTACTCTGCATAGAAGTTAAATAAGCAGGGTGACAATATAGAGCCTTGACGTACTCCTTTTCCTATTTGGAACCAGTCTGTTGTTCCATGTCCAGTTCTAACTGTTGCTTCCTGACCTGCATACAAATTTCTCAAGAGGCAGGTTAGGTGGTCTGGTATTCCCATCTCTTTCAGAAGTTTCCACAGTTTCTTGTGACCCACACAGTTAAAGGCTTTAGCATAGTCAATAAAGCATAAATAGATGTTTTCTGGAATTCTTTTGCTTTTTCGATGATCCAAAAGGATGTTGAAAATTTGATCTCTGATTACTCTGCCTTTTCTAAAACCAGCTTGAACATCTGGAAGTTCACGGTTCACATATTGCTGAAGCCTGGCTTGGAGAATTTTGAGCATTACTTTACTAGCATGTGAGATGAGTGCAATTGTGCAGTAGTTTGAGCATTCTTTGGCATTGCCTTTCTTTGAGATTGGAATAAAAACTGACCTTTTCCAGTCCTGTGGCCACTGCTGAGTTTTCCAAATTTGCTGGGATGTTGAGTGCAGTACTTTCACAGCATCATCTTTTAGGATTTGAAAGAGCTCAGCTGGAATTCCATCACCTCCACTAGCTTTGTTTGTAGTGATGCTTTCTAAGGCCCACTTGACTTCACATTCCAGGATGTCTGGCTCTAGGTCAGTGATCACACCATCGTGATTATCTGCGTTGTGAAGATCTTTTTTGTACAGTTCTTCTGTGTATTCTTGCCACCTCTTCTTAATATCTTCTGCTTCTATTAGGTCCATACCATTTCTGTCTTTTATCGAGCCCATCTTTGCATGAAATGTTCCCTTGGTATCTCTAATTTTCTTAAAGAGATCTCTAGTCTTTCCCATTCTATTTTTTCGTCTATTTCTTTGCATTGATCTCTGAGGAAGGCTTTCTTATCTCTTCTTGCTATTCTTTGGAACTCTGCATTCAGATGTTTATATCTTTCCTTTTCTCCTTTGCTTTTCGCTTCTCTTCCTTTCACAGCTATTTGTAAGGCCTCCCCAGACAGCCATTTTGCCTTTTTGTCTACTTAGGTAAGTTTATTCCTAGATATTTAATTGTTTTTATTGCAGTGGTGAGTGGGATTGATTCCTTAATTTCTTTTTCTGATTTTTCATTGTTAGTATATAGAAATACAAGTGATTTCCATATATTGATTTTGTATCCTGCAACTTTGCTAAATTCACTGATTAGCTCTAGTAATTTTCTGATACTATCTTTGGGATTTTCAATGTACAATACCATGTCATCTGCAATCAGTGAGAGCTTTACTTCTTTTCCAATCTGGATTCATTTTATTTCTTTTTCATCTTTGATTGCTGAAGCTAGGACTTCCAGAAATATGTTGAATAATAGTGGTGAAAGTGGACACCCTTGTCATGTTCCTCATCTTAGGGTTGTGCAATTTTTCATGACTTAGGATATCATATATGGCCTTTGCTATGTTGTGGTAGCTTCCTTCTATGCCCTTTTTTAAAAACAGTTTTAATCACAAATAGGTGCTGAATTTTGTCAAAGGCTTTTTCTGCATCTGATCATATGCTTTTTACCTTTCTATTTGGTGTATCACACTGATAGATTTGCATATAGTGAGGAATCCTTGCATCCCTGGAATAAACCCAACTTGATCATGGTGTATGAGCTTTTTGATATGTTGTGGAATTCTGTTTGCTACAATTTTGTGAGCATTTTTGCATCTATACTCATCATTGATATTGGCCTGTAGTTTTCTTTTTTGTTTTGTCTTTTTCTGGATTTGGTATCAGGGTAATGGTGGCCTCATAGAATGAGTTTGAAAGTGTTTCTTCCTCTGCATTTTTTTTTTCAAAGAGTTTTAAAAGGATAGGCATTAGCTCTTGTCTAAATGTTTGATAGAATTCTCCTGTGATGCCATCTGATCCTGAGCTTTTGTTTTTTGGGAGATTTTTTTTATCACAGCTTCAGTTTCAGGGCTTGTAATTGGGTTGTTCATAATTTCTATTTCTTCCTGGTTCAGTCTTGGATAATTACACTTTTCTAAGAATTTGTCCACTTCTTCCAAATTATCCATTATATTGCCATATTGTTGCTCATAATAGTCTCTTATAATCGTTTGTATTTCTGTATTGTCTGTTGTAACCTCTCCTTTTAAATTTCTAATTATGTTGATTTGATTCTTCTCTCTTTATCTTTTGTTGAGTCTGGCTAAAGTTTTGTCAATTTTGTTTATCTTCTCAAAAAACTGGTATTGAATATTTAAATTAAAATATTTTTCAATCATTTTCCAACCATAATTTTAAGATCATTATCCTCTGAATATGATGTGTTAATTTATGCATTTTCTGCTTTACATTGAAAGAAACATTATTCATTACTTATAAAATTAACTAGGATTTTGACAAAAGGAATATATCACTTGTATAATTACTTATCTACCAGTGTTTTAAATCACTATTTTTTTCAAAATGTTTACATTTTTCATTATGGATAGAATAAACTAACAATGACCAAAAGCAGTACTGCTAAACTTAAGACCCTTTTGTCTTACTTAATGTTCTTTCTTTTCTCTATTTTTTATCCATATGAAAATTGCTGAAAACATTTTGGAACTTAGGTTTGAACAACGTTAAAAATAATCGTATTTACCAAGATGCTTGGTACTCATATTCCAAATGAGATTCTACTTTTCAACCCTTTCCAACTTCTAAAGTTTCTACAGAAAATCCATTCACATTTTTATTGGAATTTCTGATGTTTTTGCACTAGATTGGGAAGTTAAATAGCAGCATTTGTTGGCTCATATGGGACCTTTCCTTATATTAAATTTAAAACAGAACAAAGAAACTTTATTCTCATCTTCGAGAAATCTTAATGAGTAAGCTCCACATGTGGATCCAAATGAATAGATACTATGGTAAAAGACATTGTGCTTAATAGCTAAGTCATGTCTGACTCTTTGCAACCCCATGAACTGCAGTATGCCAGGCTTCTTTGTCCATCACTATCTCCCTGAATTTGCTCAAACTCAGTCCATTGAGTCGGTGATGCCATCCAACCATCTCATCCTCTGTCATTCCCCTTTTTCTCCCACCTTCAATCTTTCCCACCATCAGGGTCTTTTCCAATGAGTCAGCTCTTTGCATCCAGTGGCCAAAGTATTGGAGTTTCAGCTTCAACATCAGTCCTTCCAGTGAATACTCAGGACTGATTTCCTTTAGGAATGACTGGTTTGATCTCCTTGCAGTCCAAAGGACTCTCAAGAGTCTTCTCCAGCACCAAAATTCAAAACTGTCAGTTCTTCAGCACTCAGCCTTCTTTATGATCCAACTGTCACATCCATACATGATTACTGGAAAAGCCATAGCATTGACTTCATGGACCTTTGTCAGCAAAGTATTGTCTCTGCTTTTTCTTTTAATTTTTTAAATTTGTATTTTAATTAGAGGCTAATTACTTTACAATATTTTATTGGTTTTGCCATTCATCAACATGAATCTGCCACGGGTGTACACGTGTTCCCAATCCTGAACCGCCCCCCCCACCTCCCTCCCCATACCATCTCTCTGGGTCATCCCACTGCACCAGCCCCAAGCATCCTGTATCCTGCATCAAACCTGGACTGGCGATTGATTTCTTATATGATATTATAAATGTTTCAATGCCATTCTCCCAAATCATCCCCCCTCCTCCCTCTCCCACAGAGTCCAAAAGACTGTTCTATACATCTGTGTCTCTTTTGCTGTCTCGCATACAGGGTTATTGTTACCATCTTTCTAAATTCCATATATATGCATTAGTATACTATATTGGTGTTTTTCTTTCTGACTTACTTCAGTCTGTATGCTGCTGCTGCTGCTGCTAAGTCGCTTCAGTCGTGTCTGACTCTGTGCGACCCCATAGACGGCAGCCCACCAGGCTCCCCCTTCCCTGGGATTCTCCAGGCAAGAACACTGGAGTGGGTTGCCATTTCCCCCTCCAATGCATGGAAGTGAAAAGTGAAAGTGAAGTCGCTCAGTCGGGTCCGACTCTTCACGACCCCATGGACTGCAGCCCACCAGGCTCCTCCATCCATGGGATTTTCCAGGCAAGAGTACTGGAGTGGGGTGACATTGCCTTCTCTGTCACTCTGTATAATCAGCTCCAGTTTCATCCACCTCATTAGAACTGATTCAAATGTATTCTTTTTAATGGCTGAGTAATACTCCATTATGTATATGTACCACAGCTTTCTTGTCCATTCATCTACTGATGGACATCTAGGTTGCTTCCATGTTCTGGCTATCATAAACAGTGCTGAGATGAACATTGGGGTACACGTGTCTCTTTCATTTCTGGTTTCCTCGGTGTGTATTCCCAGCAGTAGGATTTCTGGGTCGTATGGCAGTTCTATTTCCAGTTTTTAAAGGAATCTCCACACTGTTCTCCATAGTGGCTGTACTAGTTTGCATTCCCACCAACAGTGTAAGAGGGTTCCCTTTTCTCCACATCCTCGCCAGCATTTATTGCTTGTAGACTTTTGGATCGCAGCCATTCTGACTGGCGTGAAATGGTACCTCATAGTGGTTTTGATTTGCATTTCTCTGATAATGAGTGATGTTGAGCATCTTTTCATGTGTTTGTTAGCCATCTGTATGTCTTTTTTTGGAGAAATGTCTATTTAGTTCTTTGGCCCATTTTCTGATTGGGTTGTTTATTTTTCTGGAATTGAGCTACAGGAGTTGCTTGTATATTTTTGAGATTAGTTGTTTGTCAGTTGCTTCATTTGCTATTATTTTCTCCCATTCTGAAGTCTGTCTTTTCACCTTGCACCTTGTCTCTGCTTTTTAAAACACTGTCTAAGTTTGACATAGCTATTCTTCAAAAGAGCAAGCATTTTTTGAATTTGGTGACTGCAGTCACTGTCCACATTGATTTTGGAGCCCAAGAAAGTGAAATCTGACACTGTTTCCACATTTTACTCATCTATTTGCCATGAAGTGATAGGACCAGATGCCAAGATCTTAGTTTTTTGAATGTTGAGTTTTAAGCCAACATTTTTACTTAACTCTTTCACCCTAATCTATATACTCTTTAGTTCCTCTTCACTTTCTTCTAGTAAAGTGGTATCATCTGCATATCTGAGGTTGTTGATTTTCTCCTGGTAATCTTGATTCCAGCCTGTGATTAATCTAGCCCTGCATTTCACATGATGTACTCTGCATAGAAGTTAAATAAGCAGTATGACAATATACAACCTTAATGTACACCTTTCCAAATTTTGAACCAGTCATTTTCCATGTCCAGTTCTAACTGTTGCTTCTTGTCCTGCCTACAGGTTTCTCAGGAGGCACATAAAGTGGTCTGGTATACCTCTCTCTTCAAGAATATTCCACAGCTTGTTATGATCCACACAATTAAAGGCTGTAGCATAGTCAATGAAGCAGAAGTAGATATTTTTGGGGGGAATCCCCTTGCTATTTCTATGATCCAGAGTATGTTGGCAATTTGGTCTCTGGTTCTTCTGCCTTTTCTAACTACTGGGCATCATTTCCACTTGGTTCAGCCTATTCATTCTTTCTGTATGTATATGTATCTCATTGCAAACTTTTTCTAAAAGTAAATATTTCTTGATTCATTCTTCTTTTCTTTGGTAATTAAATGAGCACCTAGATTATTCTTTTGGAATGATAGCTAAACCTTGATTTACAAACTGTTGTCTTTTCAAGAACAGTGACTTGTATTAGTGCCAGTTTCATAGAATCAGGGAACTGTTACCTGGAAGAGGATATATAGGTACTCTGCTATAACATTTTCATTTAGTTTGGAAAGCATCATGCACAAAGTCACATGGTTGAGTACTGACAATGTGATTCTGGGAATGGTTCCTTAACCCACCAATGGGGTGAGTTTTCTATTAACTTGTTTATGAACATTTCCAACTGAATTAAGTTTTGACAAAAGCACATCATAGGAGAGTTTCCTAGTTATGCATTTATGAAACCTTCAGAAGAAATCCAAACTGAATCTCCCAAGGAAAAATAAGCAGTCAGATGAGTAAAACAAATGAATTGGCAAGTTAACAATAAACATAACCACAAGCCAGAATTAGGAGGATAAAAGGGGAAAGGAAACTTTAAACTTCTGCCTTATTTTTCTTTGAAGAGGATTGAATTTTCTACAGAAAAATAAGAGTGTAATAGATTATTTTTTTAAGTGCATTATAGCCTTGGTTCTGCTGTGAATTCTCAGCGATGTATAAAATCATTTTTTTTTAGAAGCTAACTTTCCATCATCTGTAAAATTAGTGTGGGAATCAAATTAGCCACAAGATCCCTTTCAACTCTAAAAACCTTAGTTATAAAATAAACAACAAAAACAAAACAAAATCCACTTTTTTTGTTATAGTTTCTCAAATATTTGCCAAATGGGTAGCCACAAAATGTCACTTCTCAGATATTATAGCAATGATTTCTTTGAGGAACATGTCATGTCTGACTCTCTGTGACCCCATGCATTGTAGACTACCAGGCATCTCTGTTCATGGGATTCTCCAGTCAAGAACACTGGAGTAGGTAGCCATTCCCTTCTCCAGGGGGTCTTCCTGACCCAGGGATTGAACTCAGATCTGTATATTGCAGATGGATTCTTTACCATCTGAGCCATCACAGTAGCCCATATAAAGTATAGGAAGTTACATGAAATAAATGCTGCTGCTGCTGCTAAGTCGCTTCAGTCGTGTCCAACTCTGTGCGACCCTAGAGACGGCAGCCCACCAGGCTCCCCCATCCCTGGGATTCTCCAGGCAAGAACACTGGAGTGGTTTGCCATTGCCTTCTCCAGAAATAAATGCTAGCACTACTTAATATTGAAGATAAAGACTTCATTAAACCAAAAAGATTTTGGTAATCAGCTTACTTTTAGATCTCAATCTCTCATAAATTTATTTTTGAAATTATCCCCATCATTGACATTTTTTCTCTGTAAAATAAACACCTAATTAGAAATTTGACTATGCTCAGTAAACTTTAGCAAGCCTCATTAAAATAACAGAGCTTATTACTATGTTCAGTATTCTTTACTAACTTTGAGACATCAATAGAATCTTACTAAAGAGACAGGAACCTGGACAAAGTTTCAGAGCAAAAATATGGTTGCAATATTGTTCTCTTAGCACACTTTCCTCTAAATAATTATTTAAGCTCTAGAAACTGCCTTTCAGATTTCAGTCAAACTTTGCATTGAAAATGAAAAGAATTTACTGCAATTTACTGAGCCAGTACTGGACTACTAGATGGATGGCTGAGTGAGGGATAGAAACTGAAGAATTCATTCTATTGGTATAAAGTGCTTTTCTTGTGAGAGTTTTAGTAAAAAGAATGAAAAACAAGTAGATTTGAAAAATAGTGCCATTTAATTTAAGATTTTATTTTCATCCAAGTTTCTGTTTGGCAACCTGGACACTACCAGTTTAAGTGGGAAAAAAAAAAAAGAACAGGGTAACTCTTTTCCTTCTAACTGCAGTCTTCTTTAATATTTTCTGGGTGCATTAAAAACCTCTACTAATACAAAATTTTTTACCTTAGTTTTCTTACATAGATTTTCCAGGTTGGATTTTACTAATTTATTTCCCATTAATTTTTATCTACTAATAAGCTGGCGGAATGACAAAAGCATGGAAAGAAGATAGCATGCCAAAGTGGTATTTTCATTCCATCTTGAAGCATAGAAAGAAGGAAGATACCACTTTCATCATTTGGATATGAATACTTTTTTCACTCTTGGAATGAAAGAGTATATCTTGCTTTATTTGAAAAGTGTTTCCCTTAGGAATAAAAGAATTGTAACTAAAGGAAAACATGTTATACTCTCTAATACTTTTACCTAGACCACCTGGCTACCTCTTCTTATAAAACCAGTCTTCTGAAAAGATGAAATAAATTTACTGGCAGGTATGATTATACTTTTGGTACAGAAAATATATTCAGTTTATTAATTTTTTCTCACATTGTTAATCAGTAATTTTGCCAACAAATGCCAGAAGTTAAGAATCTCCCTTCCCCACTTCCTAAAATTTATTGATAAATAGAGAATTGGATCATGTGATTATGGAGGTTGAAAGAGGATATATGCATGCATATAGGAATTTTATACATATATAGGAATTATATATATTTATATGAATCATGCATAGAATTATATGTATGTGTGTGTGTGTGAATTAGCTTACACCACTAGAATGACTGTAGAATCCTATAATCTGCCATCTGCAAGCTGAAGACCCAGGAGAACCATTGGTATAGTTTCAGTTCACATCCTAAAGGCCTGAGAAGCAGGAGAACTGATGGTTTAAGTTCCAGTCTGAGTGGAGGAGCAAACCAATATACTAGTTATAAAACAGTGTGAAAGGAGGAGAAAACACAATACCCCAGACAGAGAAAGTGAAATCTCCCCTACTTTGACTTTTGTTCTATTCAGATCTCTGACAGATTGTATAGGACCTACTCATATTGAGGATGACAATCTGCTTTACTTAGTCTCCCAGTTTAGTTAGTTCAGTTCAGTCCCTTAGTCATGTCTGACTCCTTGTAACCCCATGAACTGCAGCATGCCAGGCCTCCATCACCAACCTCCGGAGCCTAACCAGACTCATGTCCATTGAGTCGGCAATGCCATCCAACCACCTCATCCTCTGTCATCCCCTTCTCCTCTTGCCTTCAATCTTTCCCAGCATCAGGGTCTTTTCCAATGAGTCAGTTCTTTGCATCAAGTGGCCAAAGTACTGGAGTTTCAGATGTAACATCAGTCCTTTCAATGAATATTCAGGACTGATTTTCTTTATAATGGACTGGTTGGATCTCCTTGCAGTCCAAAGGACTCTCAAGAGTCTTCTCCAACACCACAGTTCAAAAGCATCAATTCTTTGGCACTCAGCCTTCTTTATAGTCCAACTCTCACATCCATACATGACCACTGGAAAAACCATAACCTAGACTAAATGGACCTTTGTTGGCAAAGTAATGTCTCTGCTTTTTAATATACTGTCTAGGTTGGTTATCATTTTTCTTCCAAGGAGCAAGTGTCTTTTAATTTCATGGCTGCCACTCTTTCCACTGTTTATCTGTCTATTTGCCATTAAGTGATGAGAGTGGATGCTATGATCTTAGTTTTCTGAATGTTGAGGTTTAAGCCCACTTTTTCACTCTCCTCTTTCACTTTCATCAAGAAGCTTTTTAGTTCCTCTTCAGTTTCTGCCATAAGGGTGGTGTCATCTGCATATCTGAGGTTATTGACATTTCTCCCAGCAATCTTGACTTCCAGCTTGTGCTTCATCAAGCCCAGCATTTCTCATGATGTACTCTGCATATAAGTGGGTCTAGTAAGATCTTTACAATCTTGAGTCATTCTTTTGATTTACTGTAATAACTAATTTAAAAAATATATCACTCCCTTGCTAACACTAGTGAGATGGGCACTCTCCGACCCCCTTCTGATGTCTGTGTCAGAAGCTTTCTCTGTCCCCTTTCACTCTGCTATACAAAAGCTCTTGAGTGATCAAGCCTGGTCTCTGGTCCCACAGCTAAATCTTCTTCTTCAGAGATAATGAATCTGACAGCATTCACTGTAAGCTATCACTGGTAAGGTCATGCTTAAAATTTTGCATGCTACGCTTCAGCATTGTGTGAACCAAACTACCAGATGTCCAAGCCGGGTTTAGAAAAGGCAGAGGAACCAGAGATCAAATTGCCAACATTCACTGGATCGTAGAGTAAACTAGGGAATTCCAGGAAAATCTACCTCTGTTTCATCATCTACACCAAAGCCTTTGACTGCCTGGATCATAAAAAACTGTGGAAAGCTCTTAGAGAGGTGGGAATACCAGAGCATCTTACCTGTCTCCTGAGAAACCTGTATGGGGGTCAAGAAGCAATAGTTAGAACCCTGTATGGAACAACTGATTGGTTCAAGATTGGGTAAGGAGTAAGGCAGGGCTGTCTGCTATCACCTTGTTTGTTTAATCTATATGCTGAGCACATCATGAGAAATCCGGGCTGGATGAATTACAAGCTAGAATCAGGATAGGAAGGAGAACAACAACAACATCAGGTATGTGGGTGGTATCTCTAATGGCAGAAAGCAAAGAGGAACTAAAGAGCCTCTTGATGAGGGTGAAGGAGGTTGAGTGCAAGAGCGGGCTTAAAACTAAACATTAAAAAAAAAAAAAAAAAACTGAGTTCATGGCATCGGGCCCTATTACTTCATGGCAAGTAGAAGGGAAAAGGTGGAAGTAGTGACGGGTTTCCTCTTCTTGGGCTCCAAAATCACAGTGAATGGTGACTGCAGTCATGAAATCAGAAGACATTTGCTATTTGGCAGGAAAGCTATGACAAGCCTAGACAGTGTGTTGAAAAACAGAGACATTACTTTTCTTAAAAAGGTCCATAAAGTCAAGGTTATGGTCTTCCCAGTGGTCACATATGGTTGTGAGAGCTCAACTGTAAAGAAGGCGGAGCACTGAAGAATTGATGCCTTCAAATTGAGGTGCTGTGAGAGTCCCTTGGACAGTAAGAAGATCAAATTGGTCAGCCTTAAGGGAAATCAACACTGAATACTTGTAAGAATTGTTAATGAAGCTGAAACTCCTGTATTTGGTCATCTGATGCAAACAGACAACTCATTGGAAAAGTCCTGATGCTGGGAAAGATTGAAGGCAGAAGGATAAGAGGGCATTAGAGGATGAGATGAATGGATAGCATCACCAATGCAATGGAGATGAACTTGGTCAAACTTTGAGAGATGGTGAGGGACAGGGAGGCCTGGTGTGCTGCAGTCCATGGGTTTGCAAAAAGTCTGACGTGACTGGCTGACGGAACAACAACAGGAACAGTGATGGAAGTTGTAAATATTTGGTGAGTAAATAAAAGGGACACAGAGATATAGCCACTGTCAAACTCAGCCTAGTATCCTATTTAGGAAACAAGACATTGTCCTTAAAGCTAGGTGACAACAATTGGCAAAGATGGGTTTATGGTGTAGCAACATAATAAGAATTATGTTAAAAAGAGTTTACACTCCAAACAGTTATGTGTTATGGACCTCAGAACAAAGCACCTAGTTTCATGATGTAGAGCATTTAATTTATTTATTTTAATATTATAGACAAAACATACTATATGTTATATAAGTAGTTAGGAATGGAAAAGTATATAAGATAGAGTCAACATATTTTACAGATAAAATCGACTTCACTGGTTAGGAAAAGCTTAGAAATGGCAAGCAAAATCGATCAACTCTAGGAGAAAAGGGGAATGACTGAAAACAAAAAACAAAAAAAATCCTAACTTCCTAGCTTAAGTAAGTGTATTCATTGGACCAGTCCTCAAATAATCTGCATAGCCTATTTTAAGCCTCCAACACACCTCACCTACACACATATACCCACACAATCTGACACACAAACAAGCGTGGCATCTTCCTTTCTAAAATCTTATTTTGATACTTCACTACTTCAAACTATGTTTGTCAATAGAAAAATGACCCCATCCCCATCTAAAGTGATACTGGGAATCTTTTGCAGAATAAGTTAGAAACATGGATGGATTGTTCCCCCCTAAAATATCAGTTTAGCCAGTTGCTACTTTTGCCTCCAACTCTTGCCCATCTTGCTCATTATCTATCTGAGATTCAATTGAATTACAAGTTTTCTTTATCCGATGAATAAATAATGAGAAATTCTTAGTGACATCCTTTCAGTTACATAAAACTATAAATTAGAGTCAAACAAAGCAACCTTTTGAACCATCAGAATCACTATGACCCACATGTCTCATGACCAAAGAACCAGGCTTTTAGTTTTCTTGTACTGACTATATTTAATATATTATTAGAGGTAAAAATCCATTGAAAACTATGAACAGAATATTAAGATGAGCGTGGTATCCTCCATGGAACAAGCATATTTATATCCACATGAAAATGAGCATTTGATAATAAAAAGAATATAAATCTGGTGCTCAAAACATCAAAGTGTTTGATTTCAATCTGGGAATCAGTGCATATAGATTGCACTAAAGCCAGGGTTGTGCTTGAGACTTTCCAAGGATATAACCAGGAAAAGAAGAGAGACTGGCTAGACAGACAGACAGACACTAAGGATAGGCCTGTGTAATTTCAGCTTTGAAGGAATATGTGAAGGAATATTTAAATGAATAAGAACAATTTTGAGGAGACTGAACATGGAAAGGAGAAAAATTGTCCCAGAAGCCCATGATAAAATTTCAAGAAATGTTCATAGGGGCATATGGAATTAAAAGACAATGAGTTCTTTAAGTGATCCACTAGAAGAGACAACTGGAGATTATTAGTAGTCTTATCATGAAGATGAACAGTATAGGGAAAAACATTTTGAAGTTGTCTTATAGAGTGTTTTTTGCTGTTTTGTAAGTATGTTGTTTGATATGATTCAGTAAAAAAGGATTATGTAGATTATAAAAATGTAAAAGTTAATACAAAGTAAATTAGGAAATTTCTTATAAGGTTTAACATAGATTTTCTACCCTATGTCTGAGTAATTTCATTCTTAAGTGTTTGTCAAAAAATATATATTTCCATAAAAAAACTGTGATCATGATTGCTCATTAGTAACTTTATTTTTAATAGCTAAAACCAGAAACAACCCAGGTTTCAGTCAACTGGAGAAACAAATTGTGGCATATTTGTATGACAGAATAGTACTCAGCAATTAAAAAGAACAGAGTACGGATACATTCAACAGTGTGGCTAAATTTCAAAAATATTATATGAAGTAAAAATAGCCAATGAAAAAGAACAGGTATTGTGTGATTCCATTTATGTGAATTTTTATAATAGGGAAACCAAATGATCATGACAGAAATAAGAATAGTGTTACTTCTGAGGTTGTAAAGGATTGACTGAAAAGGGAACTTTCCAAGGATGGAATTGTTCTGTGTTTTGATAGAGGTCTGGGTTAATACAGTTGCATGCACTTGTGAAAACTCATACAAGTTTACACTTAATATTTCATTGTATCTAAATTGTTCTTTTAATCAAAGGGAAAAATAATCCAAATGTTAATGGGAAAATGCTATTATAGACATTTATCTGCATTGAGAAGGGTAAGGAGAGATATCTAGGGATGAGGAATATCCCTGTCTGAGGGAAAGTTCCTTTAAATTAGGCTGAGGGAAAATTCCTTTATATAGTGTTAAGACCATGGAACTTGAACATGTTAATATTATAAAAAAGAGCAAGAGAAAGGGAAATGTCCATTTTAAAGAGAGGGCATTGATAGAGCAATATCCCAGCGTAGGCAGAGGGGAATTGAATTCAAATTACCAAACATGTTTTACTTTTCTGCTCTGAAAGGCCACAAAAGAGACAGAGCAGGCTCAGATTTAGGGACTTAGTCTAATTAATTTATAGTGGGTTATGTAACCAGTCATGAGAAGAGACTAAACATAAAAATTTCATTATTTGGGCCCCATGTAGTCCTCACAAGGATAAGAGGACCTCTGGGGCCTCTGTAATTGACTTCTAACAAGACAGATTATTTTGATCATGTTAGAGACTTGAATCTGAAATGCGCTCTGTAGCTCTGAGCTACTTCTTTGGTTAGGACTCAGCAATGGCAATGCTTGTCTAAAATTGTTTTTATAGAAGAAAAAGTCAAGCACTGCCAGAAACTTTGCACAGGAATTATAGTGGACTGTGGAGACTGATGCAAACCTAAATTGCCAGATGCATTTGGAAAGAGCTGATGTATCAGAATATGAAATTTTAACTTAATCATGAGCCTTTTCATCTTATTGAGTTTAATGAAAAAGTTACTTGGGTATCTGTAAAACAACAGAAAATAAATGGGATATATCTAGACAATCAGTAAAACATTTTGGCAAAGTTACATCATATCCTCATAAACTTTGAACCTAATAGAGTATGTTGACCATAATTATTAGGGAGAAATGAATGGGTAGAAAGCACTCCACGTATGTTTTCACAGTGCTATTTGAAATTTGAAAGTGTACGAGAATGACTAGATAATTTCAAAGAACAATACTGGTTTAAATAATGACGATAGCTCCAACACTCCAAAAACAATGCTCTGAAGTGGCTTCATTGAAAATTAGTTACATTTGAAACTATGGATTAGGAAACTTCAGTAAATAGACTAAATGAAAACCATCTGAGAGGAGAATGGAAATTAGAAATAGGCTCAAAAACAAAAATATAATAGGAAGAAAACTTGCATGCTTATATTGAAAATTTGGTCTCATTAGGAACAAATCTCTCTACATCATCATTTAAAAACCCTGGCTATGTTTTGCTGTGCAAAATTTCACTTTTAATTACTTATTTAAATTTTATTATTTCAAAAAATTTGTGTCATTTCCACTCAGTAAAACAGACATTGAAATTCTATAGTATCATTATATCACTTCTTCATATTACTTGTGACATATCATGCTGTTTTAAAACTATAGGTATAAATGATGCAATGACACAGGATTTGAGTTTTATAATAGAGGATACTATGGTATATAAAGAATCAAGCCACTATAAATCTAGGAGGTTGTGTTAGTCTGCTGAGGCTGCCATAACAAAACATCACATACTGGGTGGCTCAAACAACAAAAATTTATTTCTCACAGTTCTAGAGGCAGCAAGTCCAAGGTCAAGGGATCAGTGGCTTAGATTTCTCCTCCTTGACTTGTAGACCTTCTCACTGTGGCCTCACATGGTGTCGAGTGGTGTTTTCTCTGTGCGACTGAAACCCTGGTATCTTTCCTCTTTTTCTATGGCCACCAGTCTTATTGGGTTAGGCCCCACCTTTCCTTATGTCTTCACTTAACCTTAATACCTCTTTATAGGCCCTGTGCCCAGATACAGTCACATCAGGCATTAAGGGTTTCTACATATGAATTTGGAGAAGGCAATGGCAACCCACTCCAGTACTCTTGCCTGGGAAATCCCATGGATGGAGGAGCCTGGTAGGCTGCAGTCCATGGGGTCGCGAAGAGTCAGACACGACTGAGCGACTTAACGTTTACTTTTCACTTTCATGCATTGGAGAAGGAAATGGAAACCACTCCAGTGTTCTTGCCTGGAGAATCCCAGGGATGGCAGAGCCTGGTGGGCTGCCATCTATGGGGTCGCACAGAGTCGGACATGACTGAAGTGACTTAGTAGCAGCAGCAAAATATGAATTTGGATGGGGAAGACAATTGAGTTCATAAAACAGGTTATGTCACGTCCAATATTTGAGGGGCCTCTAAAGACTCTGATGCTGGGAGGGATTGGGGACAGAAGGAGAAGGGGACGACAGAAGATGAGATGGCTGGATGGCATCACTGACTCGATGGACATGAGTCTGAGTGAACTCCGGGAGTTGGGGATGGACAGGGAGGCCTGGTGTGCTGTGATTCATGGGGTCGCAAAGAGTCAGACACGACTGAGCGACTGAACTGAACTGAAGGCAACAAGTGGGTAGTGACTAGGGAAGGTTGAAAGGTAGATAATCCAGCTAATATTAAGAAAATATCTTGGTTCTAGACCAAGATTTGCTAATCTGTAGGATTAGCAGATGTGTCTTTATAAGGATATTTTCTTACCCTTCACCCCATAAGAGAACTGTTTCAGATTACTCATTTCTTTCTACCTTGGAGAATTGAATTTTGTCATTTCTATAGATGAAAACATATGAATATGAACTTTCATAACTTAACTGCCTCCTATTTAGAGAGGGAAGTTTTCATAAAGTGTTATAACCAATCCTGTTTTATTTTGGTACCTTTTGGACAATCAGATAGTGCCGGGGTCCAGCCCCGGCTGATCCAGGGTATTCGAAGGAGAGACGGCATAGGCGACCTATTTATTTAAATATTTATCAAAGATATAAAGAGTAATAGAATAAGGATAGTTCAGTGAGGAAATTCAGTGGAGAAAAGAGGCTGAAATAAGGATAGCTCAGTGAGGAAATTCAGTGGAGAAAAGAGGCTGAATAATTCAGCCAGAAGGTAAGAGAAAGAACGACATGGTGAGACCAAGTTTCGGTGAACAAGGCCCGCACTTTATTTTCCAAAGTAGTTTTTATACCTTAAGTTATGCATAGAGGATAATGGGGGAAGGGGTAGAGTCATGCAGCAAGCCAGGCTTTCTTCCTGCAAACTTATCATATGCAAAAGCTTAGGTGATTTGCATCATCTTCTGGCCCGGAGGCCTGTTAACATTTTAAGACCCTAACTTATTTTTCTCTAAAGGTGAATCAGTCAGGAGCCACCCTCCAAAAGCATTAGATAAAGTTGCATTCCTACAGAGCAAAGGTGTGGTGGGCTATAACAAGAAAAAGAATTAACTCAAGGGTCCCAGGTTACAAACATTAAAGCTACTACTTACACCAATTATATTAATCAATACACTGCCAGGGACACAGCAGGTAAGGGATATGGAAATTTAGCAGCAAACATTGGCCCAACAAGTGAAAATCCCTTCACCAATACAATTTCTAATCAATCTTTTAACTACTCAAAAGAATCTGTGTTTAGACAGTTTAGAACATCTCCCGCCTCTCACAGTTGGGAGGCTCTGAACAATCACATGTGGCCAGAAAAACCTATTCAGGCAGGCTAGAGGATTTCCAAAGGAGTTTGTAGGTTGAAACACTGTCACACCCAGGAATTATTAACTGGAGCTGTAAGCTAACTCTTTTTTCAGAGAGGTAGTGGGGGACAGCCCCCCGTAAAGTCAGAGGTGTAGGTGAAAGCACAAAGCAGAAAGTAGGCAGACTCTGGTTTTGGGGGTAGATGGGGGACTCCTGAGGCTCGATCCCGCCTTTGCGTATGCCAAGCCTCCTTCCTCATGACCTTTGTCATGGGTGAAGTTCCTCACGCTGGCTCCCAGTAGTGATAGAATTCCAGTTGAGCTATTCCAGATCCTGAAAGATGATGCTGTGGAAAGTTCTGCACTCAATATGCAATATGCAATATGCACTCAATATGCAATATGCCGGCTCCCGGCATCTCCCCTTTTTTTATTTCTTAAAACAGCCAGATGCAGCTCAGTCGCAAGCTTTTGAATGTTCTGCCGAAGAATCCTGACAATACAAGGAAGAATGATTATGAGAAGCAAAATTAGAACTAAAGATATTAGACAGAATGTTTTTTCCAGACATAAAGTTAGAGAAGGTGTGAAATAAGTCATTAGCTGCTCCAGCGGCGGTAAAATCCAGTCGAGAGTGTTCCAGGGTCTGTATTTGATTATGAAGTTTCCCTAAGTCCAGGCCAATGTCAGAGCTGTTCCAAACACCTGAAATATGATTTGTAATTTTTTTCCCATTTATAATCTGTCTCGTTTACCTTTAAAGATGTCACACATATCCACCGGTAATCAGCGTGGCAAGACAGAGCCATTTTCACTTTTGATTGTGATGGAAAGTGGGAATGCCTTGTAACTGCCATGTGACGGGGTTCAGTTCAGTTCAGTTCAGTTCAGTCACTCAGTCATGTCTGACTCTTTGCGACCCCATGAATTGTAGCATGCCAGGCCTCCCTGTCCATCACCAATGCCAGGAGTTCACTCAAACTCATGTCCACCGAGTCCATGATGCCATCCAGCCATCTCATCCTCTGTCGTCACCTTCTCCTCCTGCCCCCAATCCCTCCCAGCATCAGAGTCTTTTCCAATGAGTCAACACTTTACATGAGGTGGCCAAAGTACTGGAGTTTCAGCTTTAGCATCATTACTTCCAAAGAACACCCAGGACTGATCTCCTTTAGAATGGACTAGTTGGATCACCTTGCAGTCCAAGGGACTCTCAGGAGTTTTCTCCAACATCACAGTTCAAAAGCATCAATTCTTCGGCGCTCAGCTTTCTTCACAGTCCAACTCTCGCATCCATACATGACTATTGGAAAAACCATAGCCTTGACTAGATGGACCTTTGTTGGCAAAGTAATGTCTCTGCTTTTGAATATGCTATCTAAGTTGCTCATAAATTTCCTTCCAAGGAGTAAGCATCTTTTAATTTCATGGCTGCAATCACCATCTGCAGTGATTTTGGAGCCCCCGAAAAATAAAGTCTGACACTGTTTCCACTGTTTCCCCATCTATTTCCCATGAAGTGATGGGACCAGATGCCATGATCTTTGTTTTCTGAATGTTGAGCTTTAAGCCAACTTGTTCGCTCTCCTCTTTCACTTTCATCAAGAAGCTTTTTAGTTGCTCTTCACTTCTGCTATAAGGGTGGTGTCATCTGCATATCTTAGGTTATTGATATTTCTCCCGGCAATCTTGATTCCAGCTTGTGTTTCTTCCAGCCCAGTGTTTCTCATGATGTACTCTGCATAGAAGTTAAATAAGCAGGGTGACAATATGTTGGCAATTTGATCTCTGGTTCCTCTGCCTTTTCTAAATCCAGCTTGAACATCTGGAAGTTCACGGTTTACGTATTGCTGACGCCTGGCTTGAAGAATTTTGAGCATTATTTTACTAGCATGTGAGATGAGTGCACTTGTGCGGTAGTTTGAGCATTCTTTGGCATTGCCTTTCTTTGGGATTGGAATGAAAACTGACCTTTTCCAGTCCTGTGGCCACTGCTGAGTTTTCCAAATTTGTCGGCATACTGAGTGCAGCACTTTCACAGCATCATCTTTCAGGATTTGAAATAGCTCAGTTGGAATTCCATCACCTCCACCAGCTTTGTTCATAGTGATGCTTTCTAATGCCCACTTGACTTCACATTCTAGGATATCTGGCTCTAGGTGAGTGATCACACCATTGTGATTATCTTGGTCATGAAGCTCTTTTTTGTACATTTCTTCCGTGTATTCTTGCCACCTGTTCTTAATATCTTCTGCTTCTGTTAGGTCCATACCATTTCTGTCCTTTATCGAGCCCATCTTTGCATGAAATGTTCCCTTGGTGTCTCTAATTTTCTCAAAGAGATCTCTAGTCTTTCCCATTGTGTTGTTTTCCTCTATTTCTTTGCATTGATCACTAAAGAAGGCTTTCTTATCTCTTTTTGCTAATCTTTGGAACTCCGCATTCAGATGCTTATACCTTTCCTTTTCTCCTTTGACTGGGTTAGAAGTAAGCCAATCCAGTTGACATTTATAATTAGATTGTGATTTTTTTTTTTCCTGTGTCAGCTGGTAGACCAAGATACTCTGCCATGCTTAGCTTCTATATATTTCCTATGAGCAAGAACAAACTGGTTGAAGAAGACTAGAGAAGGAAAGAAAAATCTAGATTTCTCTGGCTTGAGATCTGAATGGAAGGGGATGTGTATCACAGTCTTTGATAGTTTAAAGCAAGTTTTCTCAACCTAAGTACTAGTGTCACTGGGGCTAGATAAGTATTTACTATGGAGGGAGGGGGTACTGTTCTATGCATTATATGATGTTTAGCAGTACCTCTGGCTTCTGCTTACCAGATTCCAGTGGTATCTTTATCCATGACAAGTGAAAATATCTCCAGACATTGGTAAAATATGCAGCAAAAAATAAAAATGCAAGACTAGCTGTTCCTTTTTAATTTCATTTCTAATTTAAAAAAATGAAATTAAAAGATGTTTGCTCCTTGGAAAAAAAGCTCTGACCAAGCTTGACAGCATATTAAAAAGCAGAGACATTACTTTGCCAACAAAGGTGTGTCTAGTCAAAGCTACGGTTTTTCCAGTAGTCATGTATGGATGTGAGAATTGGACCATAAGGAAAGCTGAGTGCCAAAGAATTGATGCTTTTAAACTGTGGTGTTGGAGAAGACTCTTGAGAGTCCCTTGGACTGCAAGGAGATGCAACCAGTCCATACTAAAGGAAATCAGTCCTGAATATTCATTGGAAGGACTGATGCTGAAGCTGAAGCTCCAGTACTTTGGCCACTGGATTCAAGCAGGTGACTCATTTGAAAAGACCCTGATACTGGGAAAGATGGAAGGTAGGAGGAGAAGGTGACAGCAGAGGATGAGATGGTTGGATGTCATCACCAACTTGATGGACCTGAGTTGGAGCAAACTTTGGGAGTTGGTGATGGACAAGGAAGCCTGGCATGTTGCAGTCCATGGGGTTACAAAAAGTTGGACATGACTGAGTGACTGAACTGATTGAACTGAGTTGTTCTCTTGGGGAACAAAATTGACCCCAGTTGAGAACTACTACTCTAAAGGAAAGGTGAGAAATTGAATGGCATCATGAAAGGGTTATAATGTCCTGTGAGGCTTTCTTTTTTTAAGTGGGTTTGCTTTGCTTTAGGATGGAAGATGTTTAGGTATATTTGAAGTTTGTAACTTCTGGTTATCAATTATCTTCTTGTTCTTTTAGGTATATTTGAAGTTAGTAACTTCTAGTTATCAATTATCTCCTTGTTCTCCTTAAACCTCACTTAAATGAGAGTAATAGATAGTAAAGGCTCAAAAGAGATACAGCTGAAAAAGACAAAGGAAATAGTGACATAGACAAGAACAGATGAACAATTCAATTTTTTTAAGCCAAAAAGGAAATGGAGTGATTATTGAATTAGTAGATAAGAGGAAGCCATAACAAGTGTCCACAAAGGTATTGACAGCTTACTACTAAAATAACCTAAAAGGCCAAAGATATCTCAGAAGATATGTATGACACACAGAGATAAATGTCAGAGAATTGATTGAAAGTTTGTATTTGGAGTAGTTGGGCTTCCATGCCTCCTCTCTACTTTTACTCAGTCAGAAGGCTAATATCAAATTCCAAACAAGAGATTAGAGTCCTTCCCTGACTTCCAAAGCAAATGAAAGAACTGTAACAGCTCTATACTTTAACATATGAGGCTTAGCAGAAGGCTCATATTTGCGAACATAGGAATTCATAACAATATTTATGCTCTATGTTGGAATAATAATTATTTTCTTCTTCTGACACAAGAATACTTTGTTTAGCATTCATCTCCTTAAGGCAGAAAATTGGACAACTTTGATACTTATTTCTTTAGTCAGGTTGTTGTACAATTAGACTGAAAAATGTATGATTGTTCAAAAACAATAAAGGTTATTTCCCACTTATGTAAATAGTTCAAAAGAATCTGAGGTCAGTGGTCTGCTCTGTTCTTCACAGTAAATCCCAACGATATAATGTAAATGTATACATGTAAAAAGGTATCATGTGACTATTGGAATAAGGAGAAGCTCAGAAAGAAGGGAGAACAAGTTTAGAATCTTTGAAGTGGAAACAAGAATGATGTTTTCAAGTGAGCAGTGAGAGGCAGAGAAATAAGTGGTTATTGAAGTAGGTAAAGGATGTTTTCTACCAATCATAAGGAGTTTGTTTTAGCCTAAATATGGTAGAGAAACATGGAATGGCTTTGAACAGTGTTGTAAAATAATTTGGTCTCTTTCTTAAAGGATGATTATGGCTACTACAATGGGGTGAATGTAGAAAAAGTAGGAATAAATGAGAATTTGGCAGTAATCTGAATGGAAGCTAACACAGATTTGGACTAAAGTCATGGTGGACATGTTAAGAAAAGTTTAGAAATGGTATTTACTTTTGAAAGGAGAGCTAAGAGGATTTGCTATGGGATATGAAGAAGAAACAGAAGAATTAAGTGTGTACAGGTTAGGTTTGGTTGAACTTCTGGTAGAACAGAAACATATTTTACTGAAACAAAACAGATTAACCTAGGGAAGGTTAACTCTTTTTGGGAAATTGAGAGTTTGGTTAAGGCTAGAGATACACAGTTGGGAGTCTTTAGCACAAGGATAGTATATGAAATCATAGATCTAGGTAAATTGACAAAGAAGATATATACTTTGAGAAAAACAAAAACAAAACTTGTTTGGAATACTTTGACATTCATTGGTCCAGGAATGTAGGAGGAACCTGCAGTAGACTTCAGGGAAGAGACTAGAGGCAGGAAGAAAATGAGAAGCATCTCAGAATCTAATTTAAGAAAAATATGTCATAAAGGAAGAAGTTTTCAACTGTGCAAGAATTTGTGTAAGTTGTAGATAGACAATGTTTAAGATTTGGCAGTGTTTTACTATAGAGTTCAATGGAAAGAGGTAGCTGGAGGGATATGTGGTGTAAATGAAGGGTCTCTCTTCAAGAGAGGAAGGATCCAGGGGAAAGAACTAATTTTATGTAGGAATGGAGACAAAGTGTCAAGTAACTATGAAAAGATGGCTTTGCTTCCTTTTTTACTTATATTTTGCAGTTGTACCTCAGGTGACTAGACGGACTAAATCATTAATGCTGGTTTATGCTGTACTTTCGCTGTTGGTCCATGTGTAACCATCTTTTAATTTTTGTTGTTGTTAAATAATTAATTAAAAACAATTGAGAGGAGGAGATTGCAAACAGACTTGCAAACAGAGTGTCTGAGGATATTTCCAGGCTTAGAGAAGCTAAAGTCTAGTTTAAAGCAGAAAGAAGACTCTAAGAAAACTTGCCATGGGAAAATGAAATTGATAAATCATCTGATATATTTACGTGTCTTTTAGACTTTTCTCATTGTACTTAGTACACTGAATGCCCTCCCATTGTACTTACTGTGTTTTATTTGCATTTCAAAGCAAGAGAACAGTTTACCTCTGTTAGGAAGTTTGGATTCTGAATGATATGTCTCCATCTCCTGATGAATTATATTTTTAACTTCTTGTCAGGTGAAGACGTTTTTAGGAACTGCTTTTGGTGATCACTTTGGGATAAACATAGGTCTGTATGTAGTGTTTAGATACCAAATAATCGTACTGCATTTGTTAATATGCCATGGATGATTCCCTGATAAAATTCATCCCCAATTTATTATGAGAGCCTCAGAGGAAAAGTGAGCTCTATTTAAGAATGTATTTTCATAGGTGAATTGGCTTAGTTGCAGTTAAAACAGTTACATAAAGATATACTAAAAAGGCATCCAGAGATCAAAAGAGTTTCCAACAACACATTGGTAAGGGATTCTGAAAAATAAATCAAATGTAGTAGTTTAGGATGTGGCTTTAAACTTCCTCTGGTTAGGACAAAAAAATACTGGTGACATATAATTTGGCAACACTTGGACAGCTTAGAGGTGATTATAGCTTTTGTCACTGGCGGAATTCTTACATGTATGTTCAGAAATTTAAATCTATACTGAAGTTTGGTCACAAAAATAAAGCAGAATGCTCAAAAGTTAATAAATCCCCTTTCTCAGTCTCTAAATGTATTGCCACCAAGTGCTGAGTCAAGCCAAATTATAACTGAAGGTACTTGAGCTAAAAGAGCTTTTAAATGAAACTCATGTATTCTGGTACATATTTTATTTTAAGAACTCAGAAAATTACAAATAATGTTTAGAATCCCTATTGTATTATTTATTCTGTAAACAAAAATACTAAGCTTCTCTCATAATAACGTTGATGTGAGGTAAATAAGAATAAAAATACACTTTTTTTTGAGTCTCTAGATATTTAGCATCATGTAAACAGAGGCAGACCTCAGAAGAATAGAATACGGAAGCATTACATTGAGATTTGGTCATCTGTTTTAAATAATTTATAATTTCATTTGATTTAACCAGAACAATATTCCAATCTTGTCATTAGCAACAAAAAGAGAAAACAACACAGAATGTCATCAATACAATTCTAGATAATGGTTAAGAAACATACTTAAAATTCTTAACTGTATAAGAATCAAGGAAATAGAAATAATAGAAATCACAAAGAGCTAATACATGTGCAAATGATTTTTCAGATCTCTTCACTTTGCTGATATTTCAGTGTGTGTCACAGTGTTCTCTCCAAGCCCTCACTCTCTGTCTCAGAAATGTGACTCTAGTGTATCTACCTTTTAATAATTGTTGCTTTTGCTTTCATTCTATTGAACTGGTCTGTGTTTTTTTCTGTGTGTGAACCTACAACATACATACATCTGGGGGGTTAATAGTAATGTGTCAATTGTCTGTGGTTTAAAAAAAATGGACACTTTATAATTATATTTGTAATACTATAAAATTAATATATTTAAGTTTCCAAAGGTGTTAGCTAAAATGCTATACAAACAGAAAATTATAATCTAAGAACAATAAACACGTAACAACACATTTTATGTATAGTTTTATTTTTTGAGGAATGAGGTGAGACTTATTTTTGAAAAGGTAAATAAATAGTATATTTCTTGTAGTACTGGTATATCATTCAAAACAATACATTTGGAAGATGTGTTTAAGACATCTACTAACAAGCAAATATGAAATAATGGTAGGTGGCAGTGTCTTCTTTTGTAAAAAATATTTCTTGTCTTTTATTTGTAAAATGTTGATTCATTAAACAATGTATTAAAATTTTCACTAGTAGGTTTAGTTCAGTTCAGTCGCTCAGTCGTGTCAGACTCTTTGCGACCCCATGGCAGCACGCCAGGCCTCCCTGTCCATCACCAACTCCTGGAGTTCACTCAGACTCATGTCCATCAAGTCAGTGATGCCATCCAGCCATCTCATCCTCTGTCGTCCCCTTCTCCCCCTGCCCCCAATCCCTCCCAGAATCAGAGTCTTTTCCAATGAGTCAACTCTTTGCAGGAGGTGGCCAAAGTACTGGAGTTTCCGCTTCAGCATCAGTCCTTCCAATGAACACCCAAGGCTGATCTCCTTCAGAATGGACTGGTTGGATCTCCTTGCAGTCCAAGGGACTCTCAAGAGTCTTCTCCAACACCACAGTTCAAAAGCATCACTAGTAAAACAGGCTATTAAAAGGCAGATAAAAAATAAATATGATCTCTTCTTTGGGATTCATCCACTTGTCAAATTTATTTTAATGCAACAGATGTAGCTAACTGTTCTCAGAAAACTGGTCTTAATTGATCTTCCCCTTCATATTTGCCATAGAAAATATTCAGCTGTTTGGAGATGCTTGTGGCAAGAACAGCATCTCTGTAAATTCTAGTAAGCTGGCAGGCTTCAGATAGTCAGTGTAGAGATAAATATGAATGGTTCTCAATGTTGGCTGCACATTAGAATTGGCTGTACCTAGTGTGATTTGTAAAATCTAGTTGCCTGTGTTCCACCCCCAGGGATTTCTGATTTAACTGAACTGGGAACTGACTAAGACAAATATGCCTTGAGTGCTGGCTTAGTCGCTGGCAAATAACTACTTTTAATAAACCCACATTTTCAAAAATAGGAGGATAAAAAAGAAGAAAGAATCCTAAATGATTGAAAACTGGGAAATGCACAATCTGGTTTAACAAAAGTGAACAGAATTTAGTATACAGGTCTAATCTTTTTTGTTTAGATAAATATGTAAATTGCTAATAAGAAAGCCTTATGCATTCTCATTTATACTGTTTGTGAAAATGATCACATTTAAGATTTTATTATATGTAGGCAGTTTTTATGTAGACATCAAATTAAAAACTTTGCAAATAACCCTTTTCAAAGATGGTGTTAAATTATGGTTTTATTTGCTTCCTTAAATACTTTAACTGCTCTGAAAGCCAACTACTTGAGCTGACCCAGTTCTCTTGCCATAATCTTACCTTTCTCCATGTAAAGTTACCTTTAAAGTTAATTGTACACATGAGTCCCAGAAGGGCTACTCAACTGTTTCCCCACTTTACCCATCAAATGAAGTTGAGTTACACTCAACAGGAGCAATAAGTATGTGCATGGTTTGGTACCCAAACAAACAATATTTACAACATCAAATGATCCCTTGGTTTGGGCAAATGGTGAGCAAAGGTATGCAAAAGGGCTATCAGCTTTCAATGAAATGAGAGATCTTAAATTTGCTCAGTCACCTTGTCATTTACCTATTTGGGGGGTCACTAGATGATGGTAATGTATTTAAAGAGTCATGCCTCTAACCTTTCTGTCTAAATCACAGATTCTCAACAGGGTAGAGGCAGAGGCTTATCTATCAGAATCACTTAAAGATGGTTTTTAAAAATGCTAATTCTGCTTCCCCCTTTAATGAACACTTGCTGTTATTGTTTAGTCACTAAGTTGTGTCTGACATTTTTGCGACCCCATGGATTGTAGCCCTGCAGGCTCCTCTCTCCATGAGATATCCCAGGCAAGAATACCAGAGTGGGTTGCCATTTCCTTCTCCAGAGAATCTTCCCAACCCAGGAACTGAACCTGCACCTACGGCATTGGCAAGCAGATTCTTTACCTCTGAGTGACCAGGGAAGTCCCAGTGAACACCTGGTTTATATATAAATACGTCATCCTTGTTTCCTAGAAAGCTAACTTTATGTAAGGGGTAAGAAGATAATTAACAGCTCTATTACAGCACTAAGATCACTCTATGAATTCTGGTGAACAGCTTTGGAATGTGAACACTGAAAGCATTTTCCTTGCATAACAAATCAGATTGGGAGTTAGATAAGAACTGTAGTCTTTCTAATAATGCTAAGACCTCCATGAACCCCAGCTCTTTATTTCATTAATGGAGAAAACAGTGTCTATATTTTTAGTAATATTTTAAGAAATGAATAAATATCATGTATAAAATGTTACTTCCAAGACAACTATTTAGCATGTATTAGTTTTCCTCTCTCTTCTGTGAATGCATGCTTATTCACTTGAGTTGTGTCTGACTCTGCAACCCTATGGACTGTTGCCCACCAGCTTCCTCTGTCCATTCCATGGGATTCTCCAAGCAAGAATACTGGAGTGGGTTGCTATGACCTCTGTGGGATCTTCCCCACTCAGGGATTGAACTTGCATCTCTTGTGTCTCCTGCATTGCAGGAGGGTTCTTTACCTACTGAGCCACTTGTAAAGCCCTCTCCTTTCTCCACAGTTCAGTCACTCAGTTGTGTCCAACTCTTTGCGACCCCATGAATCACAGCACGCCAGACCTCCCTGTCCATCACCAAGTCCCAGAGTTCACTCAAACTCATGTCCATCAAGTCAGTGACACCATCCAGCCATTTCATCCTCTGTCATCCCCTTCTCCTCCTGCCCCCAATCCCTCCCAGCATCAGTTCAGTTCAGTTCAGTCACTCAGTCGTGTCCGACTTTTTGCGACCCCATGAATCGCAGTACGCCAGGCCTCCCTGCCCATCACCATCACCCGGAGTTCACTCAAATTCACCTCCATCGAGTCCGTGATGCCATCCAGCCATCTCATCCTCTGTCGTCCCCTTCTCCTCCTGCCCCCAATCCCTCCCAGCATCAGAGTCTTTTCCAATGAGTCAACTCTTCGCAGGAGGTGGCCAAAGTACTGGAGTTTCAGCTTTAGCATCATTTCTTCCAAAGAAATCCCAGGACTGATCTCCTTTGGAATGGACTGGTTGGATCTCCTTGCAGTCCAAGGAACTCTCAAGAGTCTTCTCCAATACCACAGTTCAAAAACATCAATTCTTCGGTTCTCAGCTTTCTTCACAGTCCAACTCTCACATCCATACATTACTACTGGAAAAACCATAGCCTTGACTAGACGGACCTTTGTTGGCAAAGTAATATCTCTGCTTTTGAATATGCTATCTAGGTTGGTCATAATTTTTCTTCCAAGGAGTAAGCGTCTTTTAATTTCATGGCTGCAGTCACCATCTGCAGTGATTTTGGAGCCCAAAAAAATAAAGTCTGACACTGTTTCCACTGTTCCCCATCTATTTCCCATGAAGTAATGGGACTAGATGCCATGATCTTCGTTTTCTGAATGTTGAGTTTTAAGCCAACTTTTTCGCTCTCCTCTTTCACTGTCATCAAGAGGCTTTTTAGTTTCTCTTCAGTTTCTGCCATAAAGGTGGTGTCATATGTATATCAGAGGTGATTGATATTTCTCCCTGCAATCTTGATTCCAGCTTGTGCTTCTTCCAGCCCAGCGTTTCTCATGATGTACTCTGCATAGAAGTTAAATAAGCAATGTGACAACATACAGCCTTGACGTACTCCTTTTCCTATTTGGAACAAGTCTGTTGTTCCATGTCCATTTCTAACTGTTGCTTCCTGACCTGCATATAGGTTTCTCAGGAGGCAGGTCAGGTGGTCTGGTATTTCCATCTTTTTCAGAATTTTCCACAGTTTATTGTGATCCACACAGTCAAAGGCTTTGGCATAGTCCATAAAGCAGATATAGATGTTTTTCTGGCCCTCTCTTGCTTTTTTGATGATCCAGTGGATGTTGGCAATTTGATCTCTGGTTCCTCTGCCTTTTCTAAAACCAGCTTGAACATCAGGAAGTTCATGGTTCACGTATCGCTGAAGCCTGGCTTGAAGAATTTTGAGCATTATTTTACTGGCATGTGAGATGAGTGCAATTGTGCAATAGTTTGAGCATTCTTTGGCATTGCCTTTCTTTGAGATTGGAATGAAAACTGACCTTTTCCAGTCCTGTGGCCACTGCTGAGTTTTCCAGATTTGCTGGCATATTGAGTGCAGCACTTTCACAGCATCATCTTTCAAGATTTGAAAGAGCACCACTGGAATTCCATCACCTCCATTACTTTGTTCCCAGTGATGCTTTCTAAGTTCCACTTGACTTCACATTCCAGGATGTCTGGCTCTAGGTGAGTGATCATACCATCATGATTATCTTGGTTGTGAAGATCTTTTTTTGTATAGTTCTTCTGTGTCGTCTTGCCACCTCTTCTTAATAACTTCTGCTTCTGTTAGGTCCATACCATTTCTGTCCTTTATCAAGCCCATCTTTGCATGAAATATTCCTTTGGTATCTCTAATTTTCTTGAAGAGATCTCTAGTCTTTCCCATTTTGTTGTTTTCCTCTATTTCTTTGCATTGATCGCTGAGGAAGGCTTTCTTATCTCTTCTTGCTATTCTTTGGAACTCTGCATTCAGATGCTTATATCTTTCCTTTTCTCCTTTGCTTATCGTGTCTCTTCTTTTCACAGCTATTTGTAAGGCCTCCCCAGACAGCCATTTTGCTTTTCTGCATTTCTTTTCCATGGTGATGGTCTTGATCCCTGTCTCCTATTCAGTGTCACAAACCTCAGTCCATAGTTCATCAGGCACTTTATCTATCAGATCTAGTCCCTTGAATCTATTTCTCACTTCCACTGTATAATCATAAGGGATTTGATTTAGGTCATACCTGAATGGTCTAGTGGTTTTCCCTACTTTCTTCAATTTAAGTCTGAATTTGGCAATAAGGAATTCATGATCTGAGCCATAGTCAGCTTCCACTCTTGTTTTTGCTGACTGTATAGAGCTTCTCCATCTTTGGCTGCAAAGAATATAATCAATCTGATTTCAGTGTTGACCATCTGGTGATGTCCGTGTGTAGAGTCTTCTCTTGTGTTGTTGGACAGTGCACAAGTGTGGGAGGCTGCCACGGCGCACAAGCATGGCCGAGAGGAGCTACCCCACGTTCGAGGTCAGGGGGGGCAGCTGGGAGGAGCTACCCCCAGCCTGAGGCCAAGGGCAGCGGCCAGGAGGAGCTACCCTGTGTCCATGGAGCCATGGCTGCTGCGCGGGCACAGGAGGGCCTAGATGAGCTACTCCACGTCAAGTTCAGGAGGGGCGACGGTGATGAGATACCCCTTGTCCAAGGTAAGGAGCAGTGGCTGCGCTTTGCTGGAGCAGCCATGAAGAGATACCCCACGTCCAAGGTAAGAGAAACCCAAGTAAGAGGGTAGGTGTTGCAAGAGGGCATCAGAGGGCAGACACACTGAAACCATAATCACAGAAATCTAGTCAGTCTAATCACACTAGGACCACAGCCTTGTCTAGCTCAATGAAACTAAGCCATGCCCTGTGGGGCCACCCAAGACGGGCGGGTCATGGTGGAGAGGTAAGCCAGAATGTGGTCCACTGGAGAAGGGAATGGCAAGCCACTTCAATATTCTTGCCTTGAGAACCCCATGAACAGTATGAAAAGGCAAAATGATAGGATACTGAAAGAGGAACTCCCCAGGTCAGTAGGTGCCCAATATGCTACTGGAGATCAGTGGAGAAATAACTCCAGAAAGAATGAAGGGATGGAGCCAAAGCAAAAACAATACCCAGTTTCGGATGTGACTGGTGACAGAAGCAAGGTCCAATGCTGTAAAGAGAAATATTGCATAGAAACCTGGAATTTCAGGTCCATGAATCAAGGCAAATTGGAAGTGGTCAAACAAGAGATGGCAAGAGTGATAGCAAGAGTGAACATCGACATTCTAGGAATCAGCGAACCAAGATGGACTGGAATGGGTGAATTTAATTCAGATGACCATTATATCTACTACTCTGGGCAGGAATCCCTTAGAAGAAATGGAGTAGCCATCATGGTCAACAAAAAAGTCCGAAATACAGTACTTAGATGCAATCTCACAAACAACAGAATGACCTCTGTTCTTTTCCAAGGCAAACCATTCAATATCACAGTAATCCAAGTCTATGCCCCAACCAGTAATGCTGAAGAAGCTGAAGTTGAACAGTTCTATGAAGCCCTACAAGACCTTTTGGAACTAACACCCAGAAAAGATGTCCTTTTCATTATAGGGGACTGGAATGCAAAAGTAGGAAGTCAACAAACCTGTTACCTGGAGTAACAGGCAAATTTGGCCTTAGAATACGGAATGATCAGGGCAAAGGTTAATAAAATTTTGCCAAGAGAACGCACCGATCATAGCAAACACCCTCTTCCTTTCTTCTACTTTCTGCCAAATTCCAGAGAAATTTATAAGGAAGACCCCAAACTTGGCAAGAGTGGAAAAGGATCTACCATAGATGCTACTGAATCTTATAGGAAAGCAGAATGTTACAGGACAGAAGAACTGCTTTAGAGATCATTAGCCATTAGTCCCACTTCCTAGAGTAGAAGGAAAAGAGGGTAGTTTGAATGAGAGCTGAGGCCTGTTGTTATGCTATTTAGAAAGAGTGGTATTGACACTGATATACTTTACTTTTTAAATAAGTTTTAGGATATCTATTGAGTTGTAGGAAAAGTATTATCATGTCTGAGTCCACCATATTGCTTAACTTAAGCCAAAACATTACACTAGAGAGCCATTCTGGACATAGGTTGGTACAAAGACATTTTTGTGACCATAGATTCAAGATGTGACTAACGTTTTGAGGCTTCCCAGGTGGCTCAGATGGTAAAGGATCTGCCTGCCATACAGGAGACAAGGGTTCAATCTCTGGGTTGGGAAGGTCCACTGGAGAAGGAAATGGCACCCCACTCCAGTATTCTTGCCCAGACAATTCCATGGTCAAAGAAGCCTAGCTGGCTACAGTCCACGGGGGTCACCAAGAGTCAAGCATGATTGAGCGATTAGCAGTTTAACCTGTGGTTGGTTCTTTTTAGTGCTGGTGATTTTTTTTAAAAGTCTAATGGAGAAAAAAAGTTTGCATAGAAGTAATAGCATTAATCAAAAGTATCTGAAAACTTTACTTTTTTTTCAGAATTACAGACAAAAAATGAAAAATATTACAAGCATATATCCCTATGACTAAGAATTAACTATCATATTTATATAACTTTTTTCTCTTTTTAAATGGATACATAGATTCATAGACATAAATATACCTAAAGCCCACTTTACAGCCAATATAAATCCAACCTTTCTTCCCTTTTACCAAGGAATTCTTACCATGAGTATAATTCCAATCAATTTTTAAGTGTTATATACATATATATTTTACATGTATATTATATGTGTATACTTATAATTTTATTGTTTTGTGTGTTTGCATGCCCATATCACATAAAAGAGCTTCAACCTTCATATCCCAACAGCACAATGTAATTTTACATTGCCCAATGTCTATATCCTGTGAACCATTGCAGACTGTTGTTCTATTTTAAATACCATTATTTTTCTATTTTTCTTTCCTTTTAAAATAAGTTGATAGAGAAACAATTTTTTTTTATGAGTTGAGAAATTGCAGGATATAAAATTAAGTGAAAATTTAGGGGATTCTCTAAGTGATGTAAAAAATAAGCATAAAGTATACTAAAGAAGCATATGGGCTTCCCTGGTGTCTCACATGGTAAAGAAGATCCTCTGGAGAAGGGAATGGTTACCCACTCCATGGACAGAGAAGTCCGGCAGGCTATAGTCCATGGGGTCCCTAGAGTCAGACACAACTGTGCGACTAACACTTTCACTTTTCAGAGAAGCACATAAAGGATGGAAACTTAAATAGTGAAGACAGTAAGAGAATATGTGAGTAGAGTTTCAAAGGATAACCATTTCTTACAGAAAAAGCCACATACTGGAAGATAATGGACATAAAGATAGTTTGAAAAATAAAAAGCAGTAACTTTCTATAGGTTAGTATTATGATAATTACCAAATTCTGCTTTCAAGTAAGAAATATACCCATCTTTCTCTTAAACAACATATAAGAGCCAGTCCTAGGCTTTAAATTTATCAAATTCTGTACTTGGTTCTTAATACTCTTCCTTCTTCATTTTTAATATACAAGACTTTGGCTTCCAGTTTTCCTTCCTAGTACAAAGATGCTGATTGGTAGAATTAAATGAGGAAATATATAGGAACACAACACTATATATAAAGATAATTCACTTGACAAATAGTTGTGTGACACATACACACACACATAGTTACTTATTAAAATTGACTATCATAACTATAAACTTGTAAATTATGTCATGGAATGATAAGGTCAGTATAATGAAGTCATATGAGCAGAAGATGGTAATTTGAAAAACCTTGAGTTGCCATGATATATTTTCATTACTTTAGGCAAGTTACTGAATTGGGGGGAGGGATTATTAGTTACTTCATGTGTAATATTAGCATGTTATTCTAAAAATGTGACCTATGAAGAGGCAACCTATAAACTTTATCATACTTAAAGATAGCTTCATTTTTTGCTTTGTTTTGTTTAGCACTCACAATGTTTAATTTTTAAATTAACCTCCAATTTAAAAAATGTAAGTAATTTCACATAGATTAAAAATTTCTTTCTATCAAAAAATCGAATGAGCCAGCCACAAAGAGCTGGCATTTCTATGTGGCAACAAGTAACTAGAGGTTGCCCCTTCAGAAGAGGTGTGGACTCTTCTGTTGACCATACTCTGCTTTACCATATTGTAGGACCTGTTGTCTCACACTTACCTGCTATTTACATCTGGGCCCTCTACCTCTTAAATTTGCTTCTCTTGGTCTTAATGATGTCTGAAGTTTCTAGGAATGCTAGCAGTTTTGCATAATGACTATCTACTCAAAAGGCTATTTTAAATATTTGGTTATTAAAGTCCCTGAATAATATTAAATTTATGATTTTAATGCTTTATCTTTACCATTCAAGCAAGAAAAAGACATTGTTCTTATAAAGTTGATGAGATACTATGACGAAAATGTAGCTGAAGAATTGAAACTATACTGAATCTCAAGTTTACTAGCATATTAAGAGCATGATGACTTTCAAAATATTTTGCAAGTTGCATTATATGCAGTTGTGACAATGTTGTTTACTACCACCTGACAGAGTAGCCATTATTGATAACATGGACTTTCTATCTGGATCTTATATGTCAACAAAGGTCCTACCAAGGCAAGAAATTAATAAATGTATCAGCTGCAGACTTTACCAGCAGCACCCAGTCATCAGCAGAGACATAAGATGATGTCAAAGAGTCCAGATGATATGCCAGATTTGGATGGCTAATGTGCTATTTGCAAGGGAAAGTATTAAGGTAATGTGCTTTCAGCCTTGCAAATAATCAGTCTAGAAAAATCCATTATGATGTTAACTCTTAAGAATTCTGTTGTATGACATATAAACAAATGAGAAAATTGTCAGGGAATACTAGATTTTGGTGATAGAAGGAAAGAGACAAATGATTAAATCATTAAATTTAGCGCACAAACAACCAACATTTATTTTAGCACTAAAATATCAGGTCATAGAATTTCCATATCTTTCTTTGAATGGAAAAGTGTATATTATAATAGTGCCTTTTGAGTTTATGTTCTTTTTACATGTATATATAATTTATGAAATATTTTATTTAGACTAGAGGCAGATAACCTCTGAAGAATTACATTCATATTTGTTCATATCAATAAATGAAATTAGAACACTAAAAAAAGGGTAGTAAACACATATGAGGCTTTTGCTCAGCATGTACCCATGAGGATATTGTTGGTTTTGTTTTAAAATAGTATTTTATGGTCTTTATTCATCCAGGTAAAAGATAGAAGAAACAACTGTCCTGCTGAGTCAGGTACAAAGTGAAAATCAAGGTCGTTTTTCAACCTGTATTTACTAGAATGTCAATTACTCTTCTACTTTGACACAAAGCAGTCAGTGCTTTGGTACATAGCCTGGGATCATGGGCACCCACTCAGCAATAACCTCCAGGCTGCTGTCTGGAAAGCAGTCTCTCTTTACCATGTTTGCAGTCAATATAACCCCTGAGCAATTTTTAATTAAAAAAATGAAATAGTTAAATCTAAATCACTCTCAGCTGCTTTTATTATGCCCAAAATGATTTCTTTAAAAGTCTGGAAATAAAAAAGGTGCATTTTTATTCTCTCCAAAAGTTAGGATTTATTTATAAATAAATACTGTCCTGAATCTTTATTTGCAGACGCTAACAAACTATTACTTTAAGGTCAGATAATAGTAGTTGTGAGCATCTCTTGAGTATTTGTTATGTGTCAGGCTCTATATTAAGAACTTAAAATATATATACATATATATAATTATTTAAGTATAATAAGCTTATTTATGTATGTATAACTTATCTTCAAAAAAAGGCTTAGATGTTAGTCACATTTAACATATTCCTTTTGCATATCAGAGTAGCAAATAATAGAGACATTACCATAACTTGCTCAAGTCCTAGAGCTGCTAAATGGTAGAGTTAAACTGCCCATCTTGTCAGGCTGGTAGCAAACCTTCCCCACTACACCACATTGCCTCATATCCCCAGGAACAAAAAAAAAAAAAAAATACTCAAACACTAATTAATGAGCTCAGGTGAGCAGTATAAAGAACAGCCCAAAGCCACCTTTGGGAATAATATGTTACATTTAGGATCCCACAACAGTTTGCTTTTCCTTTTTTTCTTTTTTTTCCCAGAGGAAAAGTCACTTGTAAATTCTTCCCAGCAGCATGCTGTTGCCTTTCAGGCCACAGCGCACAGTGTACCACAGAGATAAAAAGTCAAATCCAAATTTTCAATTATTGCATTTAAATATATCTGTTCTGAATTACACTGGAATCTCTGCCTAGTAGTGAATTATGGGGGAGCTTTTTCCTAGAGGGGGAAAATCCATCTCAAACTGGATTAGTACAGTGCTTCCTGTTTAGTTATTTTGTGTGTGGGGGTGGGGTGGGGGGCTGTTTCACAGTAGGATACATCAGGAAAATGAATATTTTGTCCCAATCCATTTCCATTCAAAATTTCTAACAGCATGATAACACCAAAGTTTAGTGATTCTGAAATCAAGTTACCATTAAGAGAGACTGGTGCTGCTGCTGCTTACTTACTTCAGTTGTGTCTGACTATGCAACCTCATGGACCCCTTCCAGGCTCCTTTGTGCATGGGGACACTCCAGGCAAGAATACTGTAGTGAGTGCCATGCCTCCTCCAGGGGAATCTTCCTAAGCCAGGGATTGAACCCAAGTCTGCCGCATTGCATGTGGATTCTTTACCAGCTGAGCCACCAGGGAAGCCACAAAAGGGATTGTAGTGGCTCAAAGCACAGATTGTAAAGATTACTTAGGTTAAGACTTTGCTTAACTTCCCCAGGTGCCTCACCTACACCAGACTGTGTAATGTCTCTATGCCTCAGTTTCCTCATCTGTAAAATCGTAGTAATAGTTTTTGCCCCTAATGGTTCTTGGGAGCTAATCCATGTATAGTATTCTATACTTGATTCCAGTATACTACTTACTGGAATCTATACTACTTAGTGCCTTACTATTGTTCATATAAACATCTGAATGCAGAGTTCCAAAGAATAGCAAGAAAAGATAAGAAAGCTTTCTTCAGCGATCAATGCAAAGAAATAGAGGAAAACAACAGAATGGGAAAGACTAGGGATCTCTTCAAGAAATCACAGATAACAAAGGAACATTTCATGCAAAGATGAGCTCGATAAAGGACAGAAATGGTATGGACCTAACAGAAGCAGAAGATATTAAGAAGAGATGGCAAGAATACACAGAAGAACTGTACAAAAAAGATCTTCACGACCCAAATAATCACAATGGTGTGATCATTGACCTAGAGCCAGACATCCTGGAATGTGAAGTCAAGTGGGCCTTAGAAAGCATCACTACAAACAAAGCTAGTGGAGGTGATAGAATTCCAGTGGAACTATTCCAAATCCTGAAAGATGATGCTGTGAAAGTGCTGCACTCAATATGCCAGCAAATTAGGAAAACTCAGCAGTGGCCACAAGACTGGAAAAGGTCAGTTTTCATTCCAATCCCAAAGAAAGGCAATGCCAAAGAATGCTCAAACTACCGTACAATTGCACTCATCTCACACGCTAGGAAAGTAATGCTCAAAATTCTCCAAGCCAGGCTTCAGCAATATGTGAACCGTGAACTTCCTGATGTTCAAGCTGGTTTTAGAAAAGGCAGAGGAACCAGAGATCAAATTGCCAACATCCACTGGACCATCGAAAAAGCAAGAGAGTTCCAGAAAACATCTGTTTATGCTTTATTGCTTATGCTAAAGCCTTTAAATGTGTGGGTCACAAGAAACCCTGGAAACTTCTGAAAGAGATGGGAATACCAGACCACCTGATCTGCCTCTTGAGAAATATGTATGCAGGTCAGGAAGCAACAGTTAGAACTGGACATGGAACAACAGACTGGTTCCAAATAGGAAAAGGAGTACGTCAAGGCTGTATATTGTCACCCTGTTTATTTAACTTATATGCAGAGTACATCATGAGAAATGCTGGACTGGAAGGAACACAAACTGGAATCAAGATTGCTGGGAGAAATATCAATAATCTCAGATATGCAGATGACACCATCCTTATGGCAGAAAGTGAAGAGGAACTCAAAAGCCTCTTGATGAAAGTGAAAGAGGAGAGTGAAAAAGTTGGCTTAAAGCTCAACATTCAGAAAACGAAGATCACGGCATCCGGTCCCACCACTTCATGGGAAATAGGTGGGGAAACAGTGGAAACAGTGTCAGACTTTATTTTTCTGGGCTCCAAAATCACTACAGATGGTGACTGCAGCCATGAAATTAAAATATGCTTACTCCTTGGAAGGAAAGTTATGACCAACCTAGATAGCATATTCCAAAGCAGAGACATTACTTTGCCAACAAAGGT
Source organism: Bos indicus (assembly GCF_029378745.1). NCBI lineage: Eukaryota > Metazoa > Chordata > Mammalia > Artiodactyla > Bovidae > Bos > Bos indicus. The sequence continues at coordinate 49,826,413 of NC_091767.1, read as the reverse complement.
TCGTCTAGTCAAGGCTATGGCTTCTCCTGTGGTCATGTATGGATGTGAGAGTTGGACTGTGAAGAAGGCTGAGCACTGAAGAATTGATGCTTTTGAACTGTGGTGTTGGAGAATACTCTTGAGAGTCCCTTGGACTGCAAGGAGATCCAACCAGTCCATTTTAAAGGAGATCAGCCCTGGGATTTCTTTGGAAGGACTGATGCTAAAGCTGAAACTCCTGTACTTTGGCCACCTCCTGCGAAGAGTTGACTCATTGGAAAAGACTCTGATGCTGGGAGGGATTGGGGGCAGGAGGAGAAGGGGATGACAGAGGATGAGATGGGTGGATGGCATCGCTGACTCTATGGACATGAGTGTCAGTGAACTCCAGGAGTTGGTGATGGACAGGGAGGCCTGGTGTGCTGCGATTCATGGGGTCCCAAAGAGCTGGACACGACTGAGCGACTGATCTGATCTGATTGTTCATTATTGTTATCAATATCAATATCATCATCATCACCATCCAGTTCTTTTTCCTCCCTTTATACTCCTATTATCCTTCTTCCACGGAGAAGGCAATGGCACCCCACTCCAGTACTCTTGCCTGGAAAATCCCATGGATGGAGGAACCTGGTAGGCTGCAGTCCATGGGATCGCTAAGAGTCAGACGTGACTGAGCGACTTCACTTTCACTTTTCACTTTTCACTTTCATGCATTGGAGAAGGAAATGGCAACCCACTCCAGTGTTCTTGCCTGGAGAATCCCAGGGACAGCGGAGCCTGGTGGGCTGCCGTCTATGGGGTCGCATAGAGTCGGACACGACTGAAACGACTTAGTAGCAGCAGCAACAGCAGCCTTTTTCCAAAGTCAGAAACTAGCCTAAAAAATTATTGTATTTAGCCTGTTTAATATGGGAGAATGGTTTCATATTAAATTTCTATTATTTTTCATGTTTTTCCCAAAAATATAATACTCATTTACAAAATCTTTAACACTGATAGTCAACTTACAGGATACTCTTGCCTTTGAATTTAGGAATTAAATCTGTCCTCGAAATTGATTATAAAGTTTTTGAAATGCAGAGAGAATACTGTATAGCACTGGAAATTCTATTCAGTGCTCTGTGGTGACCTAAATGGGAAGGAAATCCAAAAAAGAGGGGATATATATTATATGTATACATATAGCTGATTCACTTTGCTGTAAAGCAGAACTAACACTACATTGTAAAGCAACTATACTCCAATAAAAATTAATTAAAAATAAAAATAAAATTGCAGAATGGGGATCATTCATTGTAACTCATTTATTCTTAACACAAATATGTTTCCTAGAAGAAAGCATATCTCCTATAATGTCCATAATTTGAGGCATGTGAACTGCATTAATGAGAGCTGACGAATTAATTAATTCAAACCTTAACTCTTTCTTTTAACTTCTAGAGTACAAAGCTTAAGACATAAGTTGGTTTCTAAGATGCCAGTCCTATTTAAGAATCCTATTTAACTCTGGCATCATCTTCCAGTCAAAGCTCAGGCACCATCTTCTGGATACTTTATGTTTGGATGATATCAGGCTGGTGATCGTAGGCTTGCTCAGATGCCAACCCATGATAAGCCACTTGCTTGTTACCCTTTCATGCAAATGTGATGCGTTAAGTACTTTCTGGTGTTTTTAAGTTGTTAATTTCATTTCTTACAAGATAAATTAGAGAAATAAAATTAGATTAATATTTAGTTAATATTTACAAATCCAGATTTGACCCTATTTGGCATTTGACATTAAAAAAAAGACAATAAGAGAAAAGGAATCTGCTGGATAGACTTTTTACACATATCTTAGAGAATGGTAGCACCATTCATTTATGTTACCAAATCAGAAGACATCTACATTTCCCTCACTAATTCATCAATAAGTTCTAAGAATTTTACATCCTAATTATATTCATAATTTCACCTTCTTTTCATAGGCACTAGTACCATCTTGCTTCATAGCATTATCACCTCATACCTAGACCCTTGTGAAAGCCCCCTGAAGGTCTCCCCACAGTCATTGCTGTCCCTCCTCATCATTTCTCTCTAGGGTAGCCAGTTATCTTTACAGAACACATCTGTTTATAGCACTCCCAGCTCCATTCATTTCTCCTCAGACCCATCTCCCATGCTGTTCCAATCCCTGCGTAAAACCCTTTAGCAGTGCCTTAAAATGCTCCATACCTTCATTTTCCTTGCCTTCTCTACTCCAACTTGATTGCCTATCAGGTCCTTTGAGGTTTTATACAATGTGTTGCTTCCTTTCACAGGGTCCTAGTGAAAGCTGGTTTCTTTACCAGGAGCACCCTCTCCCTCCTCCCTGTCTAGTCAACTTCTAGCCACTCATTAGACCTAAGCTCAATCATCACTTCCTCAAGGATGCCCTCCCTGACCAGTTTTGATGAGATCAATCCCATTGTTAAATGTTCTTACGGGATCATGAGTTTCTACATTAGAGTATTTAACATAGTTATGAGTATTCTTTGAATTAACCATTTCAATAAGTTCATCTTTGACTAAACTGATTATTATTTGAAGGTGAAAACAAGGGTATTATTTATGCTTTTTGTTCACCTCTTTTCCCATTGTTCCTTATATAGTACCTGATACAAAATATAAATTCAAAGACTATGTTTTAATTGAATGAATAAATTTTAAAATGATTTTTAACTATATGTAGCTTTTAGATTGGCTCCTTTTCCCTGGTGGCTCAGAGGTTAAAGCATCTGCCTGCAATGTGTTAGACCTGGGTTCGATCCCTGGGTCAGAAGATCCCCTGGAGAAGGAAATGGCAACCCACTCCAGTATTCTTGCCTGGAGAACCCCTTGGACGGAGAAGCCTGGTGGGCTACAGTCCATGGGGTCGCAAAGAGTCAGACACGACTGAGCAACTTCACTTTCACTTTATATTAGACATGTTAGCATAAGAAATAATAATTTTCCCACATCTTTATTATTGGAAAATGTTAACAATACTTATCTTTATGTTTATTCCACTTAGGAGGGAGTCTATGCTTTACTAATCTTTGAATCTTACCACTTAGAGTAGTGCCTCTCATATTGCAGACACTGCACATATCTTATAGGAGAATAAGCAATTAAGTGTTGCATGAACTTCATAATTTAAAAGGAAAATATAAAAATTGCACTTTATAACTGTTTATGCCAGCTATTGAAGGATTGTACTAATTCTTCTGCTGTTTGGGTTATGTCTAAGAGAAGCTCTGATCAAATTCTGCAAAGGTCTGTCCTCCAGGAGCTGTTATCCTAATTTCAGGGAAGGGAGCCATGTGAAACAATGGCTTAAATCCAAATTGGTAATAGCTCGAATTGGACCACATAATCAGTCAACTATATAACCATGAAGGCATGCCATGCTTCTAAATCTGTGATTGCAATGTATTCATTGTGATTGGCTCTAGAGGAAATTGCAACTGCAGTGCTGTTTGTTGAGAGGCAGAAGTTATGAGAAAAACTACTTAAAACATTCTTTAATGAATATGCTTAGTTTATGAATGTTCTAAAGTTTAATTCTCAATCAGACTTTAGTATAATCATAAGAAAGAAAGGTACAAGCAGAAGCATGGTCAGAGATGAGGTAGATCTTCATCCTGAAGGCAATGAGGAGTCATGGAAGGAGAAAACAGGAGTGAGGTATGCCCACAATTACCTTTTGGAGAAATATTCCAGATGCCACAGTGAAGAAGGTATCAGAAGATACTCATGATAATTAATATTTTTCAAATGTCCACACTACCCAAAGTTCTCTACAGATTTAATATAATCCCTATCAGAATTCAAATGTCATTTTTCACAAAAGTAGAAAAAAAAGTCTTAAAATGTTTAGGAAACCACAAAGGACCTTGAATAGCCAAAGCACTCTTGAGGAACAACATAGCTGGAAACATCACACTTACTCATTTCAAATTATAATTCAGAACTATAGTAATCAAAGAGGTGTGGTATTAATGTAAAAAAGCTCAGAAATAAACATATGCATATATGCTCAATACACTTTTGACAAAGGAGCCAAGAACATACAATGAGAAAAGGACAGTCTCTTCAATAGTGTTGGGAAAACTGAATAGCCATGCAAAAGAGTGAAACTGGATCCTTATACCACACACAAAATTCAAGTCAAAAATGGATTAAAGATTTGAATATAAAATTTAAATTCCTACAAATGTGAAACTCCCAGAAGAAAACAGGGGGTAAGCTCCCTGACACTCATCTTCACAATGTTTGTTTTTGACATCAAAAGCAAAGCAACAGTGATTGCCAGTCCTGGTGTCTGAGTGATTCCCTGGGCCCAGCAAAGGGATAAAGTTTCCAGAGCCTTGAAGACAAGGGGTAACACCCCAAAATACGAACTCATTTTCCACTCTACCTTCATTGGCTGAAAAGCTGCTAAGAACAAAGGTCACATCTCCTGATACCTAGCAAACAAATGCAGTATTGCCTCATGAATCGATTGCTTCTCTGAGGTGCCCACCAGTGTTTTTGAGGAGAAGCTTTGAGAACAAGTTGAGGAGCGGCTGTCCTTCTATGAGACTGGAGAGATTCCCTGAAAGAATCTGGATGTCATGAAGGAGGCAATGGTTCAGGCAGAGGAAGCCATTGCTGAGATTACTAGAAAGCTCGAGAAATAGGAGAAGAAACACTTGAAGAAGGAAAAGAAAAGGCTGGCTGCAATTGCCCTGGCTTCTTCAGAAAATAGCAGTGCCCTGAAGGAGTGTGAGGTGACAAGTGAAAGACCCAAAAAGAAGCAAAAGCAAAGGCCCCAGGAGGCTCTTTAGGAGAATGGAATGGAAGACCCATCTGTCTCTTTTTCCAAATCCAAGAAAAAGAAATCTTTTTCCAAGGAAGAGCTAGTTAGTTGTGATCTTGAAGAGACAGCTGGTCTTCCCAAGAGGAAGAAATCTTTTCCTAAAGAGGAACCAGTTACTGACCCTGATGAGTCAGAAACAAGAGCGTCCCCAAGAAAAAGTGGAAATTGTCTTCCAAGGAGGAGCCACTCAGCAGTAGACCTGAAGAGGCTGCTGCCAGCAAGAGCAGCGGCTCCAAGAAAAAGAAAAAGCTCCAAAAGCTATCCCAGGAAAGTTAGAATGGACATCTTCCTAGTGGGGCATAACTTAACAGAGGTATTCCCCATCCCATCCCCTAGAGCCCAATTAAAAAAAAAAAAGCAAAGCAACAAAAGCAAAATAACAAAAATAAATGTGGCAATATCAAATGAAAAAACTTCTGCACATCAAAGGAAACAAACAACAAAATGAAAAGTCAACCTAGGAAATGGGAGAAAGTATTTTCATAGATATGGAGTTAATTTTTAAAATACACAAGGACCTCACACAACTCAATAGCAAAAAAACAACCCCAAAAAACTGCAAACGTTAAAAAATGAGCAGGGGTCTTGAATAGACATTTTCTAAAGAAGACACAAATGGCCATTGGGTACATGAAAGGTGCTCAGCATCTCTAATTGTCAGGAAATAGAAAATCAAAACCACAACCTCACACCTATTAGGATATCTATTATCTAAATCAAGATATAACAATGTTGGACAGGATGTGGTAAAAAGGAAACCCTTGTACACTGTTGGTGGAAATGTAAACTTAAATAGTCACTGTGAAAAACAATATGGAGGTTCCTCAAGAAACTGAAAGTAAAACTACTGTATGAACCAGCAAACTTACTTCTGGATATATATCCAAAGGAGACAAAGCTATTATCTGAAAGAGAGATCTGTACTCCCGTGTTCATTGCCACATTAGACAATAGCTGAGGTACAGGTACAAGCCAAGTATATATCAACAAATAAATGGATAAAAAATACCAATATTATGTAATTGTAATGTGTAACTGAATATCATTTAGTCTTAAAAAAGGGAAGTTCTGTCATTTACAAATTGGATGAATCTGAAGGACATATTAACTGAAATAAGCCAGACTGAAAGGCCGATACTACATAACTTACAACTGGAATCTGAAAAATAAACGTCAAACTCATAGAAACAAAGTAGAAAAGTAGTTACCAGGACCTGGGGGTGGGGGAAATATAGAGAGGTGAGCAAAAGGGTACAGACTTTCAGCTTTAAGGTAAAAAGGTATGAAGATCTAATGTGTAACAGCTAATTCCCTGAGAGTAGAATGTAAAAATTCTCATTAAAAAAAAAAAGTAAATATATAAGGTAATAGATGTATCCATTAACCTGATGGTGGGAATTCTTTCATACCTATATCAAATCATCATGTTGTATACTTTCAACATTTTATGATTTTATTTGTCAATTATAAAGCCAAAGGAAAAGAAGCTTAATTTGAAGAAGGTAGATAACTGTATTTTATTATCCAAGGAAAAAATGATGAGGACCAGAATTAAGGATTTTTTGAGTTGATGAATGCAGTAAAGTAATCTTTAAGTGATGTGATTGATAAAACACGATTTGTTATTGGATGTATAACTTTCTGCCTTTGGTGGACTGTGGTATCCTTCACTTGAATGTAAATTGAAGAGAAAGAAAACTTGAATAATAGATGTGGTTTGGGACATGTTTTGCTTGAGATGTCTATATAAGAATGGAATTGTGTGTACCTCCATCAGCTCATGTTTATTCATCTTATAGCAATGCCTATTTTTATTGCAACTGATAATTGCATTTATTTTTTCATTAATTAGTCTTTTTCACTAAACCGAATTCTTTGAAGAACTTAACTCCTTGTTTTGCAAGTGTATAGTATACTTCTTCACATGCAGTAGGCATTCAGTAAATATTTCTTTAAAGGACTGAATGAATGCCATTCTTTGAATGAATGATATAGCATGCAGAAGTGAAATTATGAAGTTTAATAGAGAGGCTGGGGCTAGAAACAGTTTATTGTTCTTGTCTATTGTTCTAAACCATCTGCAGATAAGTGATTCATTAGAGGCAATTATGAAAGTTCAGGAAATTTTTCATGGAAAAGGAAATATTTGAGTTGGAGGATTAAAGAGAAAAAAACAATTGGTGAAACTTGGATTGAGACTGTTAATTGGAACAGTCAGCTAAAAAGGACAATTGTAAGCTTATAGCCACTTCAAACTCCATATTTTAATTTAAAAATAGAGCTTTTGAAGTAGGGCCAAGGCTTTTTATTCTGAATCTTTCTTTTTCTCACCTAAACTATGCTTATAAAGTCAGTGTTTATCATTTCCAATTTTGATTTTTTTTAAGTAAGGAAATTTAAATATCCTGAAGCAGTCTGACTGGAAAATTAACAATTCTCTATACTCTCCCACAAGTTTCATCACAGTTCTTGTCCTTACCCATTTTGATATATTGGGGTTTTGTGTTGTTGTTGTTCTCATTTCTACCTTATTTCTCAAAGCATGTATCACTGATACACACACACATGATCATCAGCTTTTGAAGTATTATTTAATAAAATTATGTAATTACTAAGACAAATGCCACTAATTTAAGTCGATTACAAATTCAACTGAAGCTTTAGGAAGCATTCAGCCCAATTCACAGGAACAGAAATGAGCAAGTGGGTTAGAAACTTGCTCACTTGTCTGCTAAAAGTAAGATCCATTTGTATTAACAAAATGGAAAATGTGGATAATTCAGGTCACTTAAGTAGATATTGTTTAAAACATCTTCTACAATATTGTTAAATTGTTCTTTAATTGACCTGAGATGATTGGAATTGAAATTAAAACATGCTTTTGGCAGAGAGGAAAGGAAATCAGTAGCTATAGAAAGATGACAGAAGGGAAAAAAAAATTTCATGAGCCATTCAATGGGTTCTTCTTAATGCAGAGCAGAACATTCAAATAATATGATCTGTTAGCTTTTTATTCTGTTTATGGACAAAAATTCCAAAAATTCAAAATAATGTTTTAAAAATTAAAACTCTTCTTCCTCCTCCCCATATCCCATTTCCCAGAGCTCACTAAATTTTTTTTTTAATCTTTTTGGAAATGTTTTCTTGCATAAACCTATTTGTATGTGTATCTATGTCTCTTTATATCTCTGTATATCTCTTTTTCAAAGTTTTATATGAGCAGTCTCTACGAAGATAGATAAATTGTTGATATTTACATGATAGTGAACACTTCTATGTTCCATGGACAGTTTTGGTTTATGTGTGATATCCTTGCATAATAGTAAACAGCTCTTTCATGCATTCTTAGAATTGTCCCAGTTCAGATGATAAATTGTATGGTCACCCACCTACAAATAAACATTTAGTTTATTTCCATTCTCATTCCCCACATTATTGAAATAGAAATATTTGTACAGAAATCTTCCACACTTGTGGGGCTATTTCTGAGTGTGAAGAATTATAATTGGAATTGCTGATTCAGATTCTGTGTCCTTTTAATTTTGATAAATATTACCAAATGATCCTTTGAGTAGTTTCTACCAGTGTATACTCCTTCTAAGAGCAAACTCTTTAGTTTTTCTTCACTTTCAGCCATAAGGGTGGTGTCATCTGCATAATTGAGGTTATTGATATTTCTCCTGGCAATCTTGATTCCAGCTTGTGCTTCATCCAACCTGGCATTTCTCATGATGTACTCTGCACAGAAGTTAAATAAGCAGGGTGACAATATACAGCTTTGACGTACTCCTTTTCCAGTTTGGAACCAGTCTGTTGTTCCATGTCCAGTTTTAACTGCTGTTTCCTGACCTGCATACAGATTTCTCAAGAGGCAGGTCAAGTGGTCTGGCATTCCCATCTCTTGAAGAATTTTCCACAGTTTGTTATGAGTTCAGTTCAGTTCAGTCACTCAGTTGTGTCTGACTCTTTGCGAGCCCATGAATTGCAGCACGCCAGGCCTCCCTGTCCATCACCAACTCCCGGAGTTCACTCAGACTCACGTCCATCGAGTCAGTGATGCCATCCAGCCATCTCATCCTCTGTCATCCCCTTTTCCTCCTGCCCCCAATCCCTCCCAGCATATGAGTCTTTTCCAATGAGTCAACTCTTCGCATGAGGTGGCCAAAGTACTAGAGTTTCAGCTTTACCATCATTCCTTCCAAAGAAATCCCACGGCTGATCTCCTTCAGAATTTTTGTGTGTGTGTGATCCACATATTTTGTTGTGATCCACATAGTAAAAGGCTTTGGCATAGTCAATGAAGTAGAAGTTGATGTTTTTTCTGGAACTGTCTTGCTTTATCAATGACCCAACAGATGTTGGCAATTTGATCTCTGGTTCCTCTGCTTTTTCTAAATCCATTTTGAACCTCTGGAAGTTCATGATTCCTTATGGCAGAAAGCTAAGAAGAGCTAAAGAGCCTCTTGCTGAAAGTGAAAGAAGAGAGTGAAAATGTTGGCTTAAAACTCACATTCAGAAAACTAAGATCATGGCATGTGGTGCCATCACTTCATGGCAAATAGATGGTGAAACAATGGAAACAGTGAAATACTTTATTTTGGGGCTCCAAAATCACTGCAGATAGTGACTGCAGCCATGAAATTAAAAGATGCTTGCTCCTTGGAAGAAAAGCTATGACCAACCTAGACAGCATATTAAAAAGCAGAGACATTACTTTGCCAACAAAGGTCCGTCTAGTCAAAGCTATGGTTTTTCCAGTAGTCATTATGGATGTGAGAGTTGGACTATAAAGAAAATTGAGTGCCAAAGAATTGATGCTTTCGAATTGTGGTGTTGGAGAAGACTCTTGAGAGTCCCTTGGACTGCAAGGAGATCCAACCAGTCCATCCTAAAGGAAATCAGTCTTGAATATTCATTGAAAGGACTGATGTTGAAGCTGAAACTCCAGTACTTTGGCCACCTGATGCAAAGAACTGACTTATTGGAAAAGACCCTGATGCTGGGAAAGATTGAAGGTGGAGGAGAAGGGGACAACAGAGGATGAGATTTTTGGATGGCATCACCAACTCAATGGACATGAGTTTGAGTAAACTCTGGGAGTTGATGATGGACAGGGAAGCCTTGTGTGCCACAGTCCATGGGGTCACAAGGAGTTGGACATGACTGAGCGACTGAACTGAACTGAAGAGCAAACTTATAAATCCAAAAAGAATCTGAATTGAATATGTTTGTTATCATTCCCTTACTGACTTGGCCTTTGCTATTTCTCTGATCTCATAAATACTGTTATTCCATTATCCATTTTACTATAACCACCCTATTGTCATAGGCCAAAAATACTACTACCTCAGGACATTTGCACTTGCTGTCTTAATTGTCTGGGATATTCTGCCATATAGTCTTACATAACTTATCTCCCTTATTTCATTTAGGCTTCTGTTTCACAGAGGTATGCCTTGACCATCTAATGAGAAAATACTGCTCTGTTAATTACTGTCTATCCTTTGACTTAGATTAGTTTCTTTTTATCAATATCTGACATGTTGTTATGTGTTTGTTTTCCTTCTCTCTTCTAAAGTGTTAACTTTTGGAGTAAGAGACATCACCTAGTTTGGTTCCTACTCACACTGCCTAGAAATATGCCTGGCATATGAAGGCAACTTAGTAAATATGTGTTATCAAAAGAATGAATTGAAAGGATAAGAGAATGCTTGTTTCACACACCAGATGTCATCAAGCATTATCTTCTTTTGCCAATTTAATAACAATAGCATCTTATAATTTTAACTTTATCTTTAATTATGAGTAGATTGTACCATTTAGTATATTATTAGCAATTTTTAATTTACTTTGTTCAGTGAATATTCCCTACATGTCTGTTGTTAGCCAGTCCATTTGAGTTAGTGACCAAAATTTTAAATGGGACCAATAAGCTTGGTTGTGTGTTTTCTCCATTGTGTTAATTGTCTGGCTATGGGGATGCAGTAGACTCTGTTGGATATAACCTGGTAAACAAACACAAGTACAGTGGTGTAAGCGAACCCAGTGTGGTGACCGTGATGGTGAACGTATTTTCTAGGTAAAGGCACAAGTGAGAAATTTGGAGGTGAGGAGCTTCAACACAGAAAAGTTGTAACATCAATTGATTCTAGGTTTCAGTAGAGTCAAATAATTGTTCTAATTTTTTCAAAGATTCTGCTAAGAAATCAAATAAAGCCATCATGATACTTCTATTTAAAATTGCCAATATAAAGATTCAACTTTACTGATGGGTGGTGTGATTTTAAAGAAGTTCAAACAGTCAAAGGTTAATCTGGAACTACTGAATAAAATAAATATTCATAACCTCTATGATCTAGTAGCTAGCTCTATTTTAGAGTAATATGTTCATCATAAGTTGTGGTGGCAGGTTGGGGACAATCTGAGAGAGTGAATAGGTAAATTCAAAAGTGAAATATGGTGGATGCATAGCAAGGTGTATTTTATGTGCTAGTTAATAGCAATAGTTTACAAGTATTGTGCTGTTATATAACTCATCCTTCAACTTGACATTCATTCTACAGTTTTTTCTGTAATACTACAGCTAGGATGCTACAAACTGTTTTTCCTTGAAAGATATCTTTCTTTCTTAAATTCTGACAAAAGGAGACACTAGAAGAAATTATTGGGCTTTCCAAGTGGCTCAGGGGGTAAAGGATCTTCCTGCAACGCAGGAGACTCAGGAGATGAGGGTCCGATCCCTGTCAGGAAGATTCCCTGGAGAAGGGCATGGCAATCCACTCCAGTATTCTTGCCTGGAGAATTCCATGGACAGAGGAGCCTGGAGGGCTAAAGTACATAGGGTCCCACAGAGTCAGACATAATGGAAGTGACTGAGGATGAGCAGAAGAAATGATTCAGTCCCTCAGTCGTGTCCGACTCTTTGCGACCCCATGAATCGCAGCACGCCAGGCCTCCCTGTCCATCACCAGCTCCCAGAGTTCACTCAGACTCACGTCCATCGAGTCAGTGATGCCATCCAGCCATCTCATCCTCTGTCGTCCCCTTCTCCTCCTGCCCCCAATCCCTCCCAGCATCAGAGTCTTTTCCAATGAGTCAACTCTTCGCATGAGGTGGCCAAAGTACTGGAGTTTCAGCTTCAGCATCATTCCCTCCAAAGAAATCCCAATGGACTTCTTGGATCCCAATGGACTAGTTGGATCTCCTTGCAGTCCATGGGACTCTCAAGAGTCTTCTCCAACACCACAGTTCAAAAGCATCAATTCTTCGGTGCTCAGCCTTCTTCACAGTCCAACTCTCACATCCATACATGACCACAGGAAAGACCATAGCCTTGACGAGACGGACCTTTGTTGGCAAAGTAGTGTCTCTGCTTTTGAATATGCTAGATTAGGCAGAGATAAAAGGAAGACAGAAAGTGTTCCCTAATCCTGGTTTCTTTATTTTCCTATATGTGTCATAGTTACTGCAACAACCCTTCTTGGGTCAGCCTCCAGCTTCTTATGGCATCCTCAGTACCTGAGCCCGCCTAGAGATTTTAGCAGTGGCTGGGTGGGCTCCCCAGTCTCCCCTGTAGCTCAAACGGTAAAGAAACAGCCTGCAATGCAGAAGACTTGGGTTTGATCCCTGGATCAGGAAAATGTTCTGGAGAAGGGAGTGGCAATCCACTCCCGTATTCTTGCCTGGAGAATCCTATTGGCAGAGGAACCTGGCGGGCTACAGTCCGCGGGATCGCAGAATCAGACACTACCGAGCGATCAGCACTACTACGACTAGGTGGCACCCCGACCTGAGAAGTCTGAGCACCAGCTTCATGAAATCTTTTTCTCTAAGCTCCTTGTTTTCTTTCCCCTTTTATTGCTCTAGCCCTAAGATTCTTAGCTTCTTACATATGAGTTACCTTTTAGATAGATGGCTCTTATACATGGATAACCTCTTTTTTTGTCTCTCTGTGTGTTTTAGTGCTCCAGAAGTGTTGAAACTAACTCTTTCTATATCCCTGCCACATGAAATGACTCTTGTAGTATTTAGTGAAATAAATGTATATTCAAAACAGTGTTTACTCTGAATTTGACTATTGTGGATACCTCATATAAATGGAATAATACAATAGCAATGTGAACATACTCAGTGCCACTGAATTGTATGCTTAAAAGGGGTTAAAGTGGTAAATGTTATGTTATGTATATTTTCAGACATGCTCAGTTGTGTCCTACTCTTTGCGACTTCATGAACTGTAGTCTGCCAGACTCCTCTGCCTATGGGGTTTTGCCAGCAAATACTGAGATGAGTTACCATTTCCTCCTCCAGGGAATCTTCCTGACCCTGGATCAGGAGCCCACATCCTCTGCATTTCCAGCATTGGCAGGAAGATTCTTTTTCCACTGGGCCACTAGGGAAGCTTTCTCTCTCTATGTGCATATATATATATTTTTACCACAGTATAAAAAAACAATGCTGAGTGGGGAAAAAATGAAATCTAAAAATAATATATTTCTCTAAGTTAGAAATATAAATAACTATGAAAAATTACTCTACATAACTCCTTAAACATTCACATTAGGGCAGTTTCTAAGCCATAGCACTCCTGACATTTGGGCCGGATAATTTGTTGTTGTGGAGGGCTAGGGGGATATCCTGTGCTTTACTGGAGATTTAGCAGCAGGCCAACCTCTGCCTGTTCAAGGCCAATAGCACCTCCACCCAGTTTGACAACCAAAAAATGTTTCCAAACATTGTTGAATGTCTTCTGGTGGTTGAAGTTGCCCCCTTTCACCAGTGATTTGAGTACTGCATTAGGGAATGACAAAAAATTGTCTAATATTTGAGTTTGGGGAAAATGTCATTGCTTCTACCTTTTCTTCTTTGGGATCTATTTGCTTTCAGACAGTATGTGCATTGGACCATTCTTAAAGTCATGGTAAATTAAATGCAGAAAATCTTTTCTTCAAAGCCTGTGGATTCTGTGCTAGCTAAGGGTCAATATTAGGTAGTTTATCATTTGTACATACTTGAGCAACACTCCCCAACTCTCTCAGATGCTTTTATTTCAATATGTCTGACTCTTCTGCCTCTCGGTATTATTTGTTATCTCCTTCAAGCCTCAGCTGGTTCACTGGGCCTGGCAACATGAGCTATGAACCAGATGTGGATTGAGATGTTTCTGCTCCATTGCTGAATGACCCTTTTCAGTGTAGCCGCTTAATGATAAAGTGTCCTGGAGGTCTTGATTGGTCCTATTATTTTCTGTCTTTGTTGCTTACATGTTCTCATCTGAGCTAACACCTTTAAATGCTGTCTCTTTAGTGAGTCCCATTATTTCTCTGCTGAACTCTTATTATCTATTCAAAAATATTTACTTGGCTATCTAACAGGTACATTAGGTACTGCATCTCTGAAAATGCATCTGATTTACACCCCATCAGCTCCATTACCCAACCTGCTCTTCTTGCAGTATGCCCTGTTGTAGAAAATGGAAGTGCCACTTTCTTCACTGCTTAGGTTAGAATTTTAATTGTTCTCTCCTTTTCATCATCCACAGCAGAGTATTAGAATATTCTATTCACTTGCCTTCGAAATATCCCCAGAAATTGTACCACTTTTCATTATCCTTACTATGAATATCTTGATCCAAGCCCTCAAATCCCTTGCATACCTCTAAGTATTCCTATACTTACCTCATCACATCCTTTTCTCCACACCAAAGTCAGTACAGTTCACTTAACATGCAAGTCTCACTATGACATGTATATGTTCAAACTTTCTAATAGCTTCCCATTTTAGCTTCACTCCAAGTAACAGAAGCCCTCAGGGTGGTCTGCACAGCTCTGTGTGATTCGCCTTCTCTCCACCTCTTCATTCTCAGCTCCTTTTTGCCACTCCCCTCCAGACATTAGCTCTGGGCCTTTGTCCTTTCTGTTTCCTGTGCTATGAGTGAACCCTTCCCAGACAAACACAGGGTACTCTTTCTTCCTTCAAGTCTCTGTGCAAATGTCACTCCATCAAAGAAATCTTCCTTGAATGCTTTATCATTCAGTAACTTTCCCACTTTCTCCCTTTCTCCCATTTCCCTCTTTTTGTCCCACTAACCACAGCCTAACATATTGTGCATTTACATCTTTATAGGTATGTTTTGTTTTTCTCCTACAACATACACGTTTCAAGAAGGCAGGAATGATGTTTTATTTACTTTTTAATGTCTTGTACTCTAACAGTGCCTGCCATGGGCTCCCAGTTCATATTTGGTAAAATAGTAAATAAATAGACCTCTCAAAATGTGTTGAACAGCATAGATAGGCTTAATTTGAGATGGGAAATAGATTAGGGAATAGAAGTTCAGCCTAGGGTAGAGTGGCCTTGTTGTTAATTTAATAAAAGTGCTCTTTTGACCTATTTCCAAGCCATCCAGCAGCAAAATCAAACTTATTCAATAGTGGGACCCAAGAGTATACATACAGAAACAGTGGTTGGGATTATAACAACAGTATGATGAAATAGTTACAGGGCTGCACTAATAAGCAGCTGACTTCCTCCCCAACTGGTAAAGCCAAACTTTTGGTCAGCCATAGACTTAAGAAGTAAAACCAATATAAAGCTGAAGAAATGAGGAATGGGGTTCCAAGTAGAAACTAACTCTGTTGCTTTCAGCTTCCTTACCTACACCTCTCCAGGGGAAAAGACGTGAATAATCTGATGAGTGTAACTTAGACAATTTTCTGCTGCTTTCTCTTTGGGAACTTATTAATAAGAGCCTGAGCTTTCACCTGCTTCTAGACCTTTTGTTAAGCCTAGCAGTAAAAGTTCCACCCTTGCCTGGAAAGGACTGTGTTTTTCTGAGGGTAGACATGTCTTTGTCAGGGATGTACTATTAGCAAGTCCATATGAATAACAATCCTTAAGCCATGTGTTCATATTAGCCATAGTCATTAATAAAGGTGCTACTTGGATTTCCTTTCACATGTTTGAACATGTGTCATTTTCAGTGTAGAAATCAGACAAGAGGAAAAGCTGTGTGATGCATTAGCTCCTTCATTTCAGTTGCCTCATATTTTAGCCTGTTTAGAAATGAATTAATTGTGTATATCTTGCAGGCTTGTTAAAAAAAAATTTAAGTTGATATATGTAGGACTTCTCAAAACTTGTGTGAGCATTTTCTTCAGAGAAAGTTAAGAATATCCGCTTTTCAGTCTGGGTGTGCCACATCAGCTCAGATGTACCGTAGCAGAGTCACAATGTCTAGTTCTAATCTCTGAGAGCCTTCCTGAGTCCCACAAGTTTTGATGATGCCTACAAACTTCCCATTATATAGAGCTTTAAAATGCATTAATGTAGATTGTCTCCCTAAAAGCAAAAATATAACTTTGAACACTGAGGTCATTTAATCAATAATAAATTACTTTTATTAGCTAATAGACTTCATCAGAATAAATGTGACACTGTTATCACAACAGTAAGGAGACACTCCACTATGTCTGTAGGTTAAGTAATTGTTGTCTTTTCAAAAGTTTGGGGAAAAAAGGGAAAAAATATTAATTGGAAAAGCCATTACTTTAAGATAAATAGGGGGGTAATTTTGTATAATTATTTGTTTGTTAAGTAAGTGATTTCTACTATGAAGGAGTAAGCCAATAGGGATAGGTATTAGAATTAATTATAAATGCAAAAACAAGGACATAACTAGCAACATGACTCAACAATCTCACCCAAGAAAAATGCAAACCTATGTCTACATAAAGATGTGTGTATGAATGTTCACACCAGCTTTATTCTTAAAAATACAACCCTGGAAAGAACTCAAGTGTTCCTCAGTTGGTGAATGGATAAACAAATTGTGATATACTCAACAATAAAACAGTACAAAATACTGCTACATTCAACAACTTAGATAAATCTGAAAAATATTTTCTTAGTGAAGTCAAACATAAAATACTATATTCTTTCTAAATACACATGTATGACCGTCTAGAAAATATGACAGAAAGATCAAAAATTAGGTGATGGGCTCAGTTCAGACATTAAGCTGTAGAGAGGCACACGGAAAAATTTTAGGGTGTTAAAAATATTTGTGACTTAATTATGATGAAGGTTACATGATCATATACAGTTGCTAAAATTCATCTACAATGGGAAATTTATTATAAGTAAAATTTGCCTCAAATGTGTAAAAATATATAGAAGGTACAAAAAAGGAAGAGAAATGCTTAAAGAATAAGAATAGACATTTTTGTTGAAGACACAGAGCACAGTGGAGTGTAAACAAAAACTTTTTTTTATTTTTCTTTGACTCCTGCCTTCAAATATGTACTCTCAGTGGTCCCTCACTCTCTCTTTACTTATGTAATAAGCCCATCCTTTACTTACTTCTAGGCTCTTCTGATCATAGAATTCTCCAGGCAAGAATACTGGAGTGGGCTGCCATGCCTTCATCCAGGGGATCTTCCTGACCCAGGGATTCAATTCTCATCTCCAGCGTCTCCTGTGTTGCAGGCGGATTCTTTACCCACTGAGCCACCTAATTTAAATGCATTTTAAATATTAAATACTAAATTAAATATTAAATTTTCAAATTTAATTCTAAATTTCACATTCAGTTCAACTCCTTTTCCTCTCCCTATGCTTAGGTTTGACATGTGGCTAAGAGACCCATAACGGGGAAGGGTTTAAAAGCCGTATTTAACTCTATTTTCCTTCCACAGTCTTCTGCTTTTCTCTTTTTTCTTTGATATATTGAAGTTAAGGAGAAAAAAATAGGAGAAAAATGGCAAAATAGTGTATCATTTGACTGCTGGTCTCTTTTATGTGGCGCATCTTAAATGATCAACTGAAGGTTTTCTAACAGGTCCCACATCACTGATATGTGCAATGTATTTTCTGCCTGATATATTGGTACAAGCTCAGCTTCTGTTCCCAGAGATCTATCCAATACTCTGTACCACTGGTATCCCCTCACCTAGAGGCTACCTTCAATGCAAAATTCTTTCACAGTGGCTCACAGCCTGCTTACCTCTATGACCTCCATTCAGACCCCTGGGAAATTCACTCATCTTTGCCGTATGAATGCTGTGTGTATGTTTAGCTTATCACTGGTTTCCCTAGCCTCTCTGCTGTTGCTCAACCAACATTCTGCCTTCAAATTCTGGTGGGAAGCAGGCATATGCCAAGGGTTAAGGAAAAGGGCCAAACATACCATTTTTAAAATTAATAAATCCTCTAACTTCACTTTCTTCAGTTCAAATGGCAGACCCAGCACTTCCTATCTGGTCTGACCGCTTGGCAAGCATTGAACCAGGGTGTGAGGTGCTTATGCAGTTAAGTGCACCTCCAGTAAGCACTCTTCAAGTGGATGTAGTGGGGTGGGGGAGGGATCAAGCACTTACCTTTCTCCTCTATTAGGAAGAGAAAAAGCATTTTCTCTCTAAGCCTATAATTAGCTTTTCTAAAGGCTCAAGACCACTGATGAGTTGGTCATCTCAGGAACATCTTATCTACCTTTGAGAGCCCTATAAGGCTTATTAAGCTCTGAAGTCTGGAAGCTCCCTAGCTGCTTTGTAGGATTGTCTGCTGTCAAGTCAATATCCTCCCATCTCCTGTCTTTTACATTCACCCTTGGGTTTGAAGGAAGAAATCTGGGAAGCATATTTCCCAGAATCCTTTTTCAGCACAGTGTGAGTTTGACTCTGCCAATACTCACAGAAGGTTAGGAAAACTGAAGAGAGAGAAAGCCATTGTTCTGTGGTGAGAGCTTTTATGTAGGTATGTGGGTCTTGGCAGTTGGCAGATAAGAGGTTTTCTAGCACCTTCAGGCATCCTCCTCCTCCTTTTGGTGCGGTAGGTAGATGGAGTCTCTGATGGCCTTTTCCTTGCAATACTTGTCCTTCCAAATTTGTTGAAAATTAGTAGTGGCCTTATTGAATATTATTCTCCCAGCTATTCTGATAGTTGTGAAATCTGAAAAATCTTAAATTTCCTCCCATTCTGAATCCCTGGAGTGACTTTTTCTTTCCTGCACTATACTGATTGATGCAACAACACTGTTTAAATGTAGAAGCATCTAATCTCCTATTTTTCTCTGTCTAAAAACTTAACCTGAAATTCTCAGACAAATGGCATATGGTTTCATAGCCTGAGGGAAAATCAAAACTTTATAATCTTGGTTGTCAGTTACAGATAACAAAGTATATGGATGAAAAGCATCACTAGAATCAAGCCAGTGTCCTACTCTGGGCTCTGGCCAGAATATATCACAATAGAACTTTTTTTTAGGGTTATGAAGATTGATTAAAAATTCTTGGGCACACATTGGTATTCTCCACTTTAACTCAGTTGACTTATGTATGTTAATAATACTATTTTCTCACCTTTGTGGGGCTTCTCTGGTGGCTCAGATGGTAAAGAATCTGCCTGCAATGCAGGAGACCTGGGTTCAGTCCCTGTGTGGGGAAGATCCCCTGGAGAAGAGACTGAAAACCCACTTTGGTGTTCTTGCCTGGAAAATTCCATGGACAGAGGAACCTGGTATGCTACAATCCATGATGTCGCAAAGAGTCGGATATGACTGAGTGACTAACACTTTTACTTTCCCTTTTATTCCTCTGTAGTCATAACTAGACAGCCTAGATAATAGGAGCTAGCTTAGGGATAAATAAGAAAGTGAAGGAAGCGTTTTTTTCAGAGGGCTTCATGAGAAACAGGAGCATCCTTTAGAACAACTGCACAATCAGCTAGTTAGGAACTGGAATGTCATTCAGGGCACATGTCACTCTGGTAGTCCAATAGCAGACTAATGGCCCAGCATTCATATCTGTAGTTGCCTCTTCAGAAGTAGGCTTCTGTTGTTCTGACCAACAGACTGGTTGTTTTTGGCTCTCTTTTCCCATATCTATCTCATTTTCTCTCTACTCTCCTCCTCTCATCATGTCTTTTGCCTTCTGTTTTTTTGTTTTTTTTCCCCCCCTGCTGTATGCTGATTGTTTCAACAGAGTGCTCTCTTCAGCCAAAAAAAGAAAAAAAGAAGATATTTTTGGCTCAGTTGGTAACTTTGTATAAAGAATTTGGGACCAGACCATGTTCTATCACTGTAGTGGCTGCTGGCTGGCCTAGACTTGGTTGCTTTCAGTCAATCATCTGACCTTACGGAAAACTGGCTCACTGTTCTTTCCACTACTGCTCCACCGATCAAGTCACTGGTTCCACTAGATCCAATGAGGTTGTTCAGTTGCTAAGCTGTGTCCTACTCTTTGCGATCCCCTGGACTGCAGCATGCCAGGCTTCCCTGTTTTCTGGCATTCTGAGGGGAGTGAGAAAAATATCATGGATATTGTAAAGTATAAATCAGATAACATTTTTACAATGAATGGAAACAATACTATAATAGCAGATTCTGTGTAGTAATTCTGAAAACTTAAGAAAAAGGTGCCTGGTTGTAGTAAACAAATTATTGCTGATTTTAGAGGACATGAAAGAACGTTCTTCAGTCCAGCTCAACTTATGTTTATCTGTACTAATCTATTTCTGCTTTATTGACTATGCCAAAGCCTTTGACTGTGTGGATCACAAGAAACTGTGGAAAATTCTGAAAGAGATGGGAATACCAGACCACCTGACCTGCCTCTTGAGAAATCTATATGCAGGTCAGGAAGCAACAGTTAGAACTGGACATGGAACAACAGACTTCCAAATAGGAAAAAACTGTATATTGTCACCCTGCTTATTTAACTTATATGCAGAGTACATCATGAGAAACGCTGGACTGGAAGAAACACAAGCTAGAATCAAGATTGCCGGGAGAAATATCAATCACCTCAGATATGCAGGTGACACCACCCTTATGGCAGCAAGTGAAGAGCAACTCAAAAGCCTCTTGATGAAAGTGAAAGTGGAGAGTGAAAAAGTGGGCTTAAAGTTCAACATTCAGAAAATGAAGATCATGGCATCCGGTCCCATCACTTCATGGGAAATAGATGGGGAAACAGTGTCAGACTGTATTTTGGGGGGCTCCAAAATCACTGCAGATGGTGACTGCAGCCATGAAATTAAAAGACGCTTACTCCTTGGAAGGAAAGTTATGACCAACCTAGATAGCATATTGAAAAGCAGAGACATTACTTTGCCAACAAAGGTCCGTCTAGTCAAGGCTATGGTTTTTCCTGTGGTCATGTATGGCTGTGAGAGTTGGACTGTGAAGAAGGCTGAGTGCTGAAGAATTGATGCTTTTGAACTGTGGTGTTGGAGAAGACTCTTGAGAGTCCCTTGGACTGCAAGGAGATCCAACCAGTCCATTGTGAAAGAGATCAGCCCTGGGATTTCTTTGGAAGGAATGATGCTAAAGCTGAAACTCCTGTACTTTGGCCACCTCATGCGAAGAGTTAACTCACTGGAAAAGACCCTGATGCTGGGAGCGATTGGGGGCAGGAGGAGAAGGGGACGACAGAGGATAAGATGGCTGGAGGGCATCACTGACTCAATGGACGTGAGTCTCAGTGAACTCCAGGAGTTGGTGATGGACAGGGAGGCCTGGCGTGCTGCAATTCATGGGGTTGCAGAGTCGGACACGACTGAGCGACTGAACTGAATTGAACTGAGAAAGAATCTAAATAAAAGAGGATATAAGCTTCTGTAAATATTATTAAATATAAGAAAAATACAATATTGAACTAATTTAAAGGTTATAAAATAACAACCAAAGCTTGTTTTTCTTTTTTGCATATGCACTATTGTAACATAAGCAAATAATAGTAATCTGGTACAAGATTCTGAGATGGATTTAAAGACCATAAGGAGCCTGGGGAAGTTTTTGTCTCCTGCCACTTGAAAAGGTGATTGTTAGTAGTTGTAACCGCTCTCTGCCGGAGACCAGTATAAGCTTTCTGTCTGTAGTTAGAATGACCACGCTTGTTCCACACTTTCACTTTTCAACTGTTGTCTCTTCTCTTCCTTGGCAATAAAAATGGAAAGAAACCTAGAGAAAGTTTTGTTTATGCCTTTATACCTCTATCCACTAAAGAATATATATTTTTATAAGAAACTGATGCTTCATATATAAGTAATTACTAATAGTTTTTATATAAAGTGATTCATGTTGTGACAAGCTTTATATCACCCTTAAAACTCTTCTTATTTATATTCTGGATCTAATGATTAAAGATTGCCTTTCAGTAAGGATAGCAACAATAATATAAATAACATGGAGTACTTTTTATATGACACATTATGTTTAGAAATTTACAAGTATTATTCTTTTCCATAGAAGAGGGAGTTAAGACTGAGAGATATATGTAAATTGCAGTGATCAACAGATAATAAGTAAGAGATCTATGTTCTGAATATCAAAAAAAGACTGACTCTAAGGTGGGTTTCTGTGTCATATACACTTTTCTAACAAAGTACCAGATTTGGTTATTTTGGTTCATTGCCTGTATATCTTGGTGAAAGTTATGACTATTTGTAGGTACTTATATTTTGGAAAATATTGAACCAAATATGTTCAATTTTTTATTAGTTCCACTTTAAAATATTATTGATCATTTTTAGGTTAACTCAATGTAAATTACTTATTCAAACTCTTTTCTTTTTTTTTAAATAAGTAAAGCACAAAATATTGAGTATTCATTCATTTTTTATTTCCAAAGCACATATTAAATATAATATTATATAAGAAACATTAGCTGCACATCATTCCTTTTATAACATAATTTCTGTTTTGCATACAGTAGATTCTCAAGATATTTTTATTAAAATTTCATTTTTTTTTCTTCTGGTCTCAAATTTCTGAATAAAGTTGTCAGTGATGATTCAGATCTCATTATTGTAACAATAATTTTAACAATCTACATTCTTTGATTCCTTAGAAAGCACATGCATTATCTGATTCAATTAAAATATTTATCTACAAACCTCTCAATTGTCTCCCCTTCCCCTATGCTTTCCCGACATAAAATATGATTTCTATTATTTTTATATTTATATTTTCTTATATTTTATCTGTTTGGGCTCATTGAGACTAACAATTTGGAATACAAACAATTTGGAATGATATTTATAAATAATAATAGGAGCATAGTGCTCGTATTGTGCTTTTTAATATATATGTTCTAAGATTAAAGAAACTAAGAAACTATTTATATGCATATTATTTTTTCTTCTGTAAACATTCATTTCATTTTATTTTTAGATAGTTTAGGTCTACAGAATAGTTGATAAATAACACCATAAAACACTCCTTAAACAGTTTTTTCAGTTCGTAAAACTTTGTCACAGTTGCTCCCGTCTGTTGGTCTTTCTCTTTACTTTATCTCCCTCTTTCTTTCTTGCTCTTTAGTTTTCTTTCTTTCCCTCTTTTTTCTTCCCCTCTTCCCATCCTCATTCCCCTTCCTCCCTTTTTTCCCCTCACCTCTCTGCCAAAATGCAGTAGTAGGCTGAGGCATTATAACCCTTCATATTTAAAAACCTTATCTTCTTAAAGCAAGGTCATTCTCCTACAAAACCATATCAATACTACCTAAGAAAACCAACACGAATTTAATGGCGTTGAGCAAATACTGATCATTCTCAAATGTCCTCAGTTGTTCCCAAGATGTCCTTTATAGGGAGCGGTTGTTTCAATTTAGGACCAGGCAAGGTTTACATGGTACATTTGGCTGCTATCTGTCTTAAGTCACCTCCTTCACTTCTTCATTGTATTTACATGCTTTGTTTCGTCTGACACTTTGTGACCCCATGGACTGTAACTTGCCAGGCTTCTCTGTCCACGGGATTCTCCAGGCAAGAATTCTGGAGTGGGTTGCCATTTCCTTTTCCAGCGGATCTTCCTGACCCAGGGATTGAACCCGAGTCTTCAGCATCTCCTCCATTGGCAGGTGGATTCTTAACCACTGAGCCATCAGGAAAGCCCCACACTTATTTGAATGGTCTAGTCAAACTGTCCTGCAGATCATCCTATAGCCCAAATTCTTCTGACCACTCTTTTAGGATAAAACTCAGGTGAAATTTAATGAAAGCCATTTCACCCCACAAAGATTATGATGTGCTTTTAGGAGAGATATCAAGTGAGGCCATCTCTCCATGGCAGTGCCAACTTTAACCACTTGACTGAGGTGAACTCCAGGTTGGTGATGGACAGGGAGGCCAGGCGTGCTGTGATTCATGGGGTCGCAAAGAGTCTGACACAACTGAGCGACTGAACTGAACTGAACTGAAGGTTTGGACAGTCAGACCTCCCTATTTTAAAAACATATTTTCTGATTCAATCCTTCTCTGATAACCATTCACCCAATGGCTTTCACACTCATTGTTGGTCAAGTCTGCATCTATTGTTTAGCTAAGGAGGTAGTTCTCACTATTCTCTTTGTTTTTATTACATGGCATTCTTCCTTAAAAGAGACTTTTTTTTTTTTTTTTTTCTGTGAAAGTGTTCCACATTCACTCTGAACCTTCCTTGTCTTATCTATGAAATCCTCCATTTTCCCCATGACATCTGACCTCTTTATAGAGGGAAATGTCTTTTGTATTGTGAGTTAAATGGGCTCTTTGCTTCTGAAATCTCACAATTTCTGGGTATTTTCAATGTACAGGGCAAGAAAATGTGTGTGTGGTGTTTGCTTGTTAAGGTCCTTTAGCATGGGTGCCTGCATGCTCCGTCATGTCTGGCTCTTTGCAGTCCCTTAGACTGTTGGCTCCCAGGCTCCTCTGTCCATGAGATTTTCCAAGCAATAATACTTTAATGGGTTGCCATTTCCTTCTCCAGGGGATCTTCTCAACTTAGGAATCGAACCCCAGTCTCTTACATCTCCTGCATTGGACAAGTGGATTCTTTACCAAAGATACTACCTGGAAAAGCCCAAGGTCCTTTACCTTTCCTTTAAAAAAAAATTATATTAAGTATTATGTGAGAACAATATCACATTATTTACACAGAGCTTTTTAGAAGTTCCTTTACAAAGATGGTTCAGTTCAGTTGCTCAGTAGTGTCTGACTCTTTGCGATCCCATGTACTGCAGCATGCCAGGCTTCCCTGTCCATCACCAACTCCCAGAGCTTGCTCAAACTCATGTCTTTCGAATTGGTGATGCCATCAACCATCTCATCCTCTGTTGTCCCATTCTCCTCCCACCTTCAATCTTTCCCAGTATCAGGGTCTTTTCCAATGAGTCAGTTTTTTGCATCAGTTGGCCAAAGTATTGGAGCTTCAGCTTCAGCATCAGTCCTTCCAATGAATATTCAGGACTTATTTCTTTTAGGATTAACTGGTTTGATCTCCTTGCAGTCCAAGGGACTCTCAAGAGGCTTCTCCAACACCACAGTTCAAAAGCATCAGTTCTTCCATGTTCATCTTTCTCTATGGTCCAACTCTCACATCCATCTGTGACTACTGGAAAAACCATAGCTTTGACTAGATGGACCTTTCACTGTAAGGACAAAGATGGTACACTTAAGGAAATATCTTCCCTGATATGTTGTTAATTGTCTAATAACATTAAAAAAAAGATAAATCCATGGATGATAACTGAATCCAAATGCTAACATTGTCCATTTGAACTTGAAATGTCTAGCGTTTCTTGCCAGTAACAATTGATTTCACATACAATATTAAATGTGTCCTTCTATTAAGCATTTGTCTTTAAAAGCAAATTCATGCACACCCCATCACCTCTCATTCTCTGCTCTAATTTAAATCAGACTACTTATGATTATTGTGAACAAAAATTTATTAACAATTTCGTTCTAAATCCCATATGGTAATGATTAAAACTTGAAAGCTTTAAAATAAAAAAAAAAATGCAAAAGGAAATATTTTAAATAAGTTTAAGAAGCCACTTTGGGCTCTGATTGTCTCTTATACTCCATCAAGCCCCCATGCAAAGTTCCCAATGGACTCATTTCCTTCTCAATGAGTGAAAGATTCTTTTTATTCCCTTCAGCTCCTTTTGAAAAGAAAGGCTTTATTTAAAATAATTGATTTATTTTTGAGGCCACAAATGCTGATGTTTAGATACTCATTCAACACAATCAATGTATTATTCTTAACTCATATTTCACTCGTTTATAAACTGATAGGTTTTGAATCTTTCTAATTCTCATTTCACCTTTACTCTGTTGCTTCATATTCTAATACGAAATCTTTCAAGATGCGAGGCCTGAAGCTGCAAGGAACATTTACCACAAAAAATTACAACTTATAATCTATTGATTCAGTTTATTTTCAGAAATTGTACTCTTCATGAAATTGCCTCAGGGCATAAACTCAGCATTGAAATATCAATTATAAAATCCCCAAACTGGGTAAAACCAAAACAGCCTAGTTGAAAATATTTATACATATCCATTCCCCCCATAAAAGCACAGAAAGTGAAAAAAATAAAGGAGTAAAAAAAAATCTATTTTAAAGAATTAATTTTTCAAAATGAAATTCAACTACTTATTTTTTAAAGCATATATCTCCCACAAAACAGAAAGGAAAATGGTGAAAAACAAAAATGGATGGAAACCTTGCTACCCATCCTGGTGGTTTCTGTAACAGTTGAAGTCTTCCTACAAGGAATTTGAATTTTCTCAGTTCAGAGTTGCAAGGAATGACCATGATCTTAAAGGAATTATAAGCTGTTTCCATTTTAAAACACTGCTAGATAGTTAGGGAAAATTATAGTTGTATTAGGGCTTCCCTAGCGGTGCTACTGGTAAAGAACCCGCTTGCCAATGCAGGGGACTTAAGAGACACAGATTTGATCCCCTGGAAGAGGGCATGGCAACCCACTCCAGTATTTTTGCCTGGAGAATCCCATGGACAGAGGAGCCTGGTGGGCTACAGTCCATAGGGCTGCAAAGAGTTGGACCCAACTGAAGTGATTTAGCATGTACACACACGTGATTGTACTAACTGTGCATGTGTTACTATGCTCTGTCTTTAGTATTGGGTGCAAATATTTCAGGATCCAGTGATTGGTAACTACTCTGATTGAATTCTAAATTTGTAAATGAGAAGTTTTGATTGTGTCAAAAACTTACAAATTATTTTTAATTGGAAAGTTTAAATTATGTTTATTTTAAAAATTAAAGTAACAGATACACTCTGTTAGAATAATTTTTCTTTTTTTATTATTTTATTTTATTTTTAAACTTTACAATATTGTGTTAGTTTTGCCAAATATCGAAATGAATCCGCCACAGGTATACCTGTGTTCCCCATCCTGAACCCTCCTCCCTCCCCATACCATCCCTCTGGGTCATCCCAGTGCACCAACCCCAAGCATCCAGTATCGTGCATTGAACCTGGACTGGCGACTCGTTTCATACATGATATTATACATGCTTCAATGCCATTCTCCCAAATCTTCCCACCCTCTCCCTCTCCCACAGAGTCCATAAGACTGTTCTGTACATCAGTGTCTTATTACTCTACAAATATTAACAGTTTGTGGGAAGTTATTGTTATAAAATAAATAAAATTAGTGCTACATATGATGAAGTTAACAAATAGTTTCAAGTCTTATGAAAGTGTTTGTTTATAACTATACTGAACTAATTTATTATTTTCTCCTTTTACTGTTAAGATCTAATTAAATAATATTACTATATATATTGTTGTGGTTCAGTTGCTAAGTTGTTGGTGACGCTTTGTGACCCCATGAACTGCAAGCACACCAGGCTTCCCTGTACTTCACTGTCTCCCAGAGATTGCTCAAGCACATGTCCATTGAGTCAATGATGCCATCCAACCATCTCATCTTCTGTTGCCATCTTTTCCTCTGGCCCTCAATCTTACCCAGCATCAGGTCTTTTCCAATGAGTCAGTACTTCACATTAGGTAGCCAAAATATTGGACAATACTTTAATTTATTTACTTTAATTTATTTATTTATTTAGTTTATTTTATTGGAGAAGGCAATGGCACCCCACTCCAGTATTCTTGCCTGGAAAATCCCATGGACCGAGGAGCCTGGTAGGCTGCAGTCCATGGGGTCACTAAGAGTCGGACATGACTGAGTGACTTCACTTTCACTTTTCACTTTCATACATTGGAGAAGGAAATGGCAACCCATTCCAGTGTCCTTGCCTGGAGAATCCCAGGGACGGGGGAGCCTGGTGGGCTGCCATCTATGGGGTTGCACAGAGTCGGACACGACTGAAGCAGCTTAGCAGCAGCAGCAGTTTATTTTATATAACTATAAATAGAGCATATATTTTTTTTAGCTTTGAAGTTTAAAGTTTTACTTGTGGTCTCATATTTGCAAATGATCAGTTTTGTAAATATTGGATAAATATTTGAAAATAAAAATTTCCTAAATTTTCAGAAAAATATTTCAAAGCATGACTATTAGTATAACATTACTAATTTCATTATTTATGGAGTTTTACATTTTGTCAGTTTAATCTGTCATGGTATGAGTTATAAGTATCTATTTCTAAAGACTTTGGGTTTCAGCTTCACTAGATTGAAATTCTTAATTCCATTCTTATAATAAAAAAAAAACTCAAAGGAATTAAAAATCAATCATTTTTTGACCCATCATTGAACAAAGGTCACAAGACAAGCTGAAATTCCCAAATTTAGAGAAACAGTCACATCCAGAAAGACTGAGTTCCAGAGATGCACTTACCTGTAGAAGAACATACAAGAATCCTTAATCTGGTGGGGACATTTAAATGGTAGTCTTGAAGAACTGCTGGAGGCTGAGTGCAGTCTAGCTTGAAAGTGAAGAACTCTTGGGGTTTTGCAGTCAAAAGAGGGCCCCCACAATTGTTCATACTTTTACTCCAGGAACCCACCAATTTCTCCTAGTGAGAATATGAGAATGATTCCTCGTGGTGCTAGTTGGGCAATAGGGATAACAGTCATCCTGAAACCCATCCAGCATCTTAACAAATTCCTAATCTCTAGGGGAAAAGGATTTACAAGGAGATGATTTTGAAAACTTTTCCCAGTTGAACAAAGGGAATATGGAGGCATGGAAGATGCAAGATGAGTCATTTGGTGTTTTGTCATGCCAAAATATAAAACAGTACTCAGAAAATAAATAAATAATAGTGGGAATGTGTCAAAGGGTCACAGGAACCAACTGAAAAAAATTCTCAATGGTTCTCAACTGGAACAATTTGAGTAATAAAATAAATATGGTAGCTTTGGATTTTAGCCCAAAGCATAAAATAAGCATCCATGTGCTAGACTGATATAAATAAACGAATAAATAAAAAGATACAATGAGAGCAGACCAATCCCCCATGCAGAAGAATTACAAATAAATTAGGTAATGTCCCCTCAAGGAGATGGATGATAAAGTCTTACTCCTCATGTGTGAGCCAGATCAATATGGGTGTGAACTGCACAGTTCCAAATATATGTGGATTTTTTTCAATAATAAATGCTATGATATACATGATCTGAAGTTGGTTGAATTCTTGGATGCAGAACCTCAGATAAGGAGGAACTACGAATATGAAAGAACCAAAAATACAGAGGGCCAACTGTAAGTTATAGACAGATTTCAGACTATACTAAGGACCAGCAGCTCTTATCCCCATGTTATTCAAGAGTTAGCTTTAGTAACTTCTACTAATGAGTATATTATGGAAAGAAAGAAGAAAACTTTCAAAAGTTTTGAAAGACACAAAACAAAACAAAAAAAAAACGAACACATACTACATCTGCCAGGAGAAAAAGATTAATATCTTTCGGGATAAAGTCATGTTAATAGCATGTACCCTTGATACGATGTGATGAAAATGGCAGTTTACATCTGTGTCTTCCTTATCAAATCCATAAACAATGGAGCCACGAGAAAAACATAAAACAAGCCCAAATTGAAGGACACTCTATGGTACGCTTGGTGACTACTCCTCAAAACTGTCAAAAAAATAAAAAAGGAAAGTCTAAGAAACTCATAATCTAGAGAAGCCTGAGGAAACTAAATATAATGTGATATTCTGGATGCAGTCATGGAACAGAGAAAGCACAGGAGGCAAAAACTAAAGCAATTTGAATGAAATATTAACTGTAGTTAATAATAATGGTTCATTAGTTGTGACAAATATAATGTTAATTTCAACAATAGAGAAGTGTGAGGTATACAGGGAGGCTAATATTTATGCAATGTCTAAACTTTCCTAAAATAAAAAATAAATATTTAAAAATTGTTTCTGATTTTCTTTCCTGTGGTTTTTTTAAACACTGTTCTATTTGCTGTATAAATATTTTCAGTGTAGATTCTAACCTGTATCAACTAAAATTCCCTAATTTGTGCTTATTGATATTGATGATATTGAATTTAAACTTGTCTTTATTCTTTGTTTATTTGACTTAAGTCTTACAGAATTTATTTAAGTTTAATGTCCACTAAATATTTCACAATAATGATATTTTTTAAAGTCCCTTGTACAGCAAGGAGATCAAACCAGTCGGTCCTAAAGGAAATTAACCCTAAGCATTCACTGGAAAGACTGATGCTAAAGCTGAAGCTCCAATACTTTGGCCACCTGATGCGAAGAGCTGACTGATTGGAAAAGACCATCATGCTGGGAAAGACTGAGGGTAGGAGGAGAAGGGAGCAACAAGGATGAGATGCTTGGATGGCATCACCAACTCAATGGACTTGAGTTTGAACAAATTCCTGGAGATAATGAAGGACAGGGAAGTGTGGCATACTGCAGTCCCTGGGGTCACAAAGAGTTGGACGTGACTTAGCAACAACCTCTCAACATAATAGACATTGTACAAAATAGAAACTCTGTCCTTTGGTAGAATTATTAGATTGTTAGTAATAATTTTCCAACTGAAAACAAAAATGTTTAAAATTGTTTTAGAGAATATTTTATATTAAGATGAACATAATATGTAGAATTACATAAAATAGCTATGTGTACCTTTAAGAAATAATTTTTTTCTTTTTCTTTTTTTTTTTTGAGATTGATACTTAGTTTTGGGAGTCCTAGTCTGTTCTTAATGTGAGAGCATTGTTCCTAAAATCCTTAATTTTCTAATGATATTTTTTATCCTAAAGTTTTTGTTTTTAGAAAGTATCTTCATTTCATGGAACTACCATGTTCTAAGTAGTTTTACAGTATTGTGACAAGAAGACTAGCACCTATTTTTTTATTTTTCAGGAAAAAAACATGTACCTAGAAACTAGTATTGAAATCATCAAATTCAAAATTATGCAAAGCATAACAAAATATCAATTGCTCTAGCTATAAATGTCACATGCTATGGTTGTAAATAGTTGGTTAAACCAAATTAAAGTTATTCTTGAAAAACATATGAGGTGTTTTTGGAGTTCCTGAGCAAATTTGATCCACTAAATCCTGTGGGCTTGCACAGCATCTTATCTTGAACTAGGTATCTACTTGCTTCATGTGTGTTCTCTAACTACTTAGCCAAATAATACAGAGTGGGTTTGAGAGCCACATTTTTTAAAAATTCTCAAATTATAAACAAATATATATTTAGTATAGATTTGAAAAATAGTTGTGAAGCTGAATTCAAGAGTAATCATAATATTACATAAATTACATATCACTTTTATTTCTAAAATGCTGTTGCTTGCTAGTATCAGAGCTACTAACGAAAATTTTAAAGTGATTGCAGTGAATTTCTGATTCTTTCCTTTCCTACACAAACTCTGATAAATTTATTAATGAGCCAAAAAGCAGATCTTCCAAAAGACAAGTAGCAAGCAAAGCCTGGATAATCTGCAAACAAGATAAATAGTTGTAAGTAAATATATGTAAATCCATAGCACTTGGTTGTAATAATAATAACCCTTTATTAAAATACTTTTTTAATGATCAATTTATGTTATCTGAGACTATGTGGAACTACATACCTAGTACTAAGATAAATTTCTAACTATTAATAGCTATCTTTCCAAAAGCCAGTCTGCATACTGCTTCCACAATGCTCTTCTTTAAAAACCTTCCATCATCAATGACCATAAATCAATTGAGAGATTGCCATGCTCAAGCACTGTATCAGGGTTTAAAGGAAATAAAAAAGGTGTGTTAATATATAGTTCTTGGGTGGCTCAGAATGTAAAGAATCTGTCTGCAGTGCAGTAGACCCAGGTTTGATCCCTGGGTCAGAAAATTCCCTTGGAAAAGGGAATGGCTACCCACTCCATCACTTCATGGCAAATAGATGGGGAAACAATGAGAGACTTTATTTGGTGGGGGCTCCAAAATCACAGCAGATGGTGACTGAGACCATGAAATTAAAAGATGCTTGCTCCTTGGAAGAAAAGCTATGACCAACCTAGACAGCATATACAAAAGCAGAGACATTACTTTGCCAACAAAGGTCCATCTAGTCAAAGCTATGGTTTTTCCAGTAGTCATGTATGGATGTGAGAGTTGGACTCTAAAAAAGCTGAGTGCCAAAGAATTGATGCTTTTGAACTATGGTGTTGGAGAAGATGCTTGAGAGTCCCTTGGACTGCAAGGAGCTCTAACCAATCCATCCTAAAGTAAATCAGTCCTGAATATTCATTGGAAGGACTGATGTTGAAGCTGAAACTCCAATACTTTGGCCACCTGACGTGAAGAACTGACTCATTGGAAAAGACCCTGATGCTGGGAAAGATTGAAGGCAGGAGGAGTAGGGGATGACAGAGAATGAGATGGTTGAATGGCATTATTGATGAGATGGACATGAGTTTGAGTAGGCTTTGGGCATTGGTGATGGACAGGGAAGCCTGGTGTGCTGCAGTCCATGGAGTCGCAAAGAGTTGGACACGACTCAGTGACTGAACTGACTGATTGACCCACTCCATTATTCTTGCCCAGAGAATTCCATGGACAGAGGACCTTGCCGCTACAGTACATGGGTCTCAAAGAGTTAGACACGACTGAATGACTATCACTATCACTTTCACTTTCACGAAACATAAAGTTCTTGGCATTGTGAAACTTCTGGTGAATAAAACGGAAAATTGTCAAATAAACAAATAACTGTAAAATACAGTTTTGGGTGGAGATAAATTCTAGGAGAAAACTAAAGTCAGACAAACAGCTAGATATTAAATACAAATGGGGGACTGTTTTTGAAAGAGGAATTAAGGAGACCTGTCTAAATGATACCTAAAGAAAATGAAGAAACAAAGCAATTGTCACCTGTGTATGAGGAATATTTCAGGAAGAGCTAGTAAGATGCAAAGACTCTGAGATAGAAACAGGTTTATTGTGGTATATTCTTGCTTGAGGAACAAAATGGCGAGTCAACACAGCAGGAATGAAATGAATGAAAGCAGGGAGAGTGAGAGATGAACCTGGAGTCATGACCAGAGCCAGCTTATTCTTGTATGAGAGTCATGATTAGAAATTTGGATATTAATCTAAATGTACTAGAAAATTCACAGGAGAGTTCTTTAATAAGAAACAATTTTGTGATTTCACTCTAAGATAATTATAGTTGATATATATAGCACAAGCTATAGGTAGTGTGTGTCACCTGGAATTCTAACTAGACCAAAATGTCACCCTCAATTTGGCTACTGTATGGAGAGCTTAGTAAAAAGACTGTTTATTAAAAAGCAACAAATTAGCAAACCATACGAGAAGGCGATGGCACCCCACTCCAGTACTCTTGCCTGGAAAATCCCACGGACAGAGGAGCCTGGTGAGCTGCAGTCCATGGGGTCACAAAGAGTTGGACACGACTGAGTGACTTCCCTTTCACTTTTCACTTGCATGCATTGGAGAAGGAAATGGCAACCCGCTCCAGTGTTCTTGCCTGGAGAATCCCAGGGACAGGGGAGCCTGGTGGGCTGCCGTCTATGGGGTTGCACAGAGTTGGACACGACTGAAGCGACTTGGCAGCAGCAGCAGTGCAATAAAATAAGACCAATACTTGGGAGGTTTTACCACTACTGAGCCCAAAAGCACAGAAGAATGGACAGTTAGTGAAATGGAGAAAGAAAGAGCTGTGTGAAGAGGAGTGTCTGATACAAACTGAGACCTTAAATTCAAGTCAACCTGAGGTCAATTTGCATCTTATTTCTCATTCTTGCTGATGCCTCACTCACCCATTCACCACTGGCCAAAACCAAATGCAACCTAGAGTACAAGGAGCCTGATGATTCAGTCTGTTCAGATCAAGTTAGAGAGTTAGAGAATGGTGGTGAGTGGAAGATGGAAGCTTTTCAGTACTGACACAGGATTGAAAGAAGACGACCTCATTACAAAATCTTGATGAGTTCTAGGTAAGCTATGTTTGTGGCTTTGATAAAAACAGTAAGAAAATGAATGGTAAGAAATGATGATGCAGTGTGATGGTCACAAACAGAACTTACTGATGGTAAATGTGAAAGAGGAATCAAAGTTTTCCATCTAAAGTATTGGATAAATTGTATGTTATTTAGTGATATGGGGAGAAAGAAGGTATAGGAATGTACTTTGATAAGAGAGGCAAAGAGAGGATCTCCTTTGAATATTTTAATTTTAAATTAGACATCCAAATGGAGGTTCTGAGCAGGTGGTCGAATATTTTAGTCCATAGCTCAGCAGAGAGATTGGAGTTAGATATGTAAATCGTGGAGTCACAAGTACATAGATAGTATTTAAAACTATCACAATGAGTATAAATAAAGAAGATAAAAGAGTCCAAGGTTGAGACATTACAAGAATTAGGGACTGAGATGAGGTAAAAAAAAAAAAAAAAAAATATATATATATATATCTTTTGAAAAAGAAACTGAAAAAGAATATACATGATATGGGAGGAAAATTAGGTCCCAGAGCCAGAAAGTAAAGAGCTTCAAGAAAGAAAGAACTGTTTTTAAAGTAAAGAGTACAGTTCCTAAAATACAGTTGGCATGACAGAAAAAAAAGTCACCTACTATCATTAACACAAAGCTCACACTTTGGATATAGCTAAATTATTTTGAACCCAATTTCTGGTCTTTAGTATATGCTTAACCTGAGTCTATTTTGTAACCATCAGTTTCTTCAGTAGCAGCATACTGAAGGCTTGGATGTAAATTATTTCCTCTTGGATTTTAGCAAAGTATAAATAAGATGATGTTTGTAAATATATCAGATAAGTTTTATAAAAATTTTTCCAAAGAATTCAGAAAAAGTGCAACTTATTTCTGATTTGGGAACTGAGAACAAATTTGTCATGGAAGTTACCTTTGAGATGAAAAATGAATAGACTTTTGCTAAGCAGCAGAGAAAAGAAAGAATTTTGAGCATAGGAAGAAAATCAGCAAAGACCCAGCAATTATGAAGTATGGATCTTATTTGGAAGAATAGCAAGTTGGGATGCTTTCTGGAAATTATGTGTGAATAGTGAATCAGCCTGAGGCCATCTGTTGGGAAAAATCATAAATGACAGGCTACGGGATTTGATTTGGATTTTGTTTTGCAGACTATAGGAAAACTATGCATGGTTATTAAGTAGATGATTACTGGCCAGACTGGGCTTCAAAGATAAATATAGCTGTGGTGAGTAAGGAATAGTAGAATAAGGAATGGTAGGTATTTCATTGGGTTTACAGTTAAAGTTTTAAATGTTTTATTCATTTATTTTGGAAAAAAAAAGTGACAATGCTTAGCACATTTCATGGGGCATATGAGTGCATGTGAAATATACAGCCTCAATTTTTATGTAAACAAGAGAGGATCTCAAGTCCAGGCTTTTTCCAGCCTTTGTTATGAAAATTCCTCCTTAACTGATGAAATCAGAATCCTAGAGATTGCTAGATTTGGTAAAGGAATTATGAACAATAGAATTAATTCTCCTGTAATAAATTGAAAGGAATTGGACCCAATAGTACTCTTGCCGTGGAGAAGGCAATGGCACCCCACTCCAGTACTCTTGCCTGGAAAATCCCTTGGACGGAGGGCCTGGTGGGCTGTAGTACATGGGGTCGCTAAGAGTCGGACACGAATGGGCGACTTCACTTTCACTTTTCACTTTCATTCATCGGAGAAGGAAATGGCAACCCACTCCAGTGTTCTTGCCTGGAGAATCCCAGGGACAGAGGAGCCTAGTGGGCTGCCGTCAATGGGGTCACACAGAGTCAGACACGACTGAAGCGACTTAGCAGCAGCATCAGAGATTGCCTATATTCTTGAACGCCTGACAAGGTATTCAGGAAAAAGTTTATCATTTCTGCTTGACATTGGTTAAGCCAGCATATGATAATGCATTAACATGTGGTAAGAGGTGAAATAACTCATTTTGAAGAGAGTGGTGATCAAGTTGCTAATTGTCTGCAAACGTAATAGTTTACAAATCTAACTAAGCCCTTGTCTTTGGTATAAATCTGATACAATGGAATAAACCATCTATTTGAGAGGCAGTTTTGTGCTGCCATAGATTAAGAATGCTAAGAAAATGGTTTGTCTTAATATGGGCTCATTTGCTCATCTATAGAGAATGAATTAGCTTAATCTCTTTATTATAGACTCTCAATACAAAATGCTACTTTTGTTTTTTGATTATGTGTTTCAGTCTTAACCATGTAATCCTTTTAAAATACAAAATCTTGAATGCTTTTTGGCACTCTGTGCTGCAGTCAATGGGGTTGCAAAAAGTCAGATACAACTTAGTGACTGAACAACAACAATACTGCAAATGCACTTTATGAAATGTTGCTCTAGATATTTGTCAAGGCCAGATGGAACTTGGGTCTTATACTGATTTTATATCTTGGCTCTACCATTTATTCAAGTAATAAGCTGTGACCTCCTGACTTAATCTATATGACATTCTATTTGCTCATCTCTAATATGTTGATTAATATTATCCATCCTGCAAGGTTGTCTTAAAAGTCAGACTTAATATACCAAAATCACTGTCTGATAGTCACATAGTCATTGTAACAAGCAATCAGTAAAGGGCAGCTATTTTATTATTGTTGTTGTTATATTTTTATTATATTTAGTCAAGATTAAGTACACTGTTTCAAACACAATATGGAGGGTTAAATATCTGTCCATGAATTTTTTATCCCTTAATTGAAATGCAATTCATATATCACAAAATGCACCATTCAAAGGGTATTGTTCCATAGGTTTAGTGTAGTCATAGTTTTAGACAACAATCACTACATCTAAGTTTTGAACATCTTCATTATTCCAGAAAGAAACCTTGTATCTTTTAGCAGTCACTACCCACTTCCTTCCAATACCCTGCTGCTGCTGCTGCTAAGTCGCTTCAGTCGTGTCCGACTCTGTGCGACCCCATAGACGGCAGCCCACCAGGCTCCGCCGTCCCTGGGACTCTCCAGGCAAGAATAATGGAGTGGGTTGCCATTTCCTTCTCCAATGCATGAAAGTGAAAAATGAAAGTGAAGTCGCTCAGTCGTGCCCGACTCTTAGCGATCCCATGGACTGCAGCCTACCAGGCTCCTCCGTCCATGGGATTTTCCAGGCAAGAGTACTGGAGTGGGGTGCCATTGCCCAATACCCTAGTCCTGGCCAACTACTAGTTTACTTTCTGTCTTTACAGATTTGCCTATACTAGATATTTCATTTAAATGGAATCATAAAATATGCAGTATTTTATTGCTAGTTTGTTTCACTTATCACAGTGCTCTCAAGATTCACCTTTGTTGCAGTACACGTCAGTTATGTGAAATATTCCATTGTGTGGATGCACCATTTAACGTTTAGACATTTGTTAGTTGATGCACATTTCTTTTGTTTCTGTTACTTCTTAGCTATTATAAATAATTCAATGAACTACCATGTGCAAGTTTTGTGTGGAATAATGTTTTTATTTTGCTTGGTCATATACTTAGGACTGAGGCTTCCCAGGTGGTGCTAGTGGTAAAGAACCCAACTGCCAATGCAGGAGATACAAGAGACTCAGGTTCAATCCTTGAGTCAGGAAGATCCCCTGGAGGAAGGCACCTCAACCCAATCCAGTATTCTTGCCGGGAGAATTCAATGGACAGAGGAGCCTGGTGGGCTACAGTCCATAGGGTTGCAAAGATTTGGACACAACTGACGTGACTTAGCACACACACATACTTAGGACTAGAACTGGGGTCACATGATACCTCTATATTTAACATTTTGAAGAAATGTTTTTCAAGGCATCACATCATTTTACATTCCCACCAGCAGTGCTGTGGTAGTTCTAATTTCTCCACAATGTTTGTTACTTTCTGTTTTTTTTACTAGATATACACAATGGAGTATTACTCAGCCATTAAAAAGAATACATTTGAATCAGTTCTAACGAGGTGGATGAAACTGGAGCCTATTATACAGAGTGAAGTAAGCCAGAAGAAAAAACATAAATACAGTATACTAACGCATATATATGGAATTTAGAAAGATGGAAACAATAACCCTGTGTACGAGACAGCAAAAGAGACACTGATGTATAGAACAGTCTTATGGACTCTGTGGGAGAGGGAGAGGGTGGGAAGATTTGGGAGAATGACATTGAAACATGTAAAATATCATGTAAGAAACAAGTTGCCAGTCCAGGTTCGATACACGATACTGGATGCTTGGGGCTGGTGCACTGGGACGACCCAGAGGGATGGTATGGGGAGGGAGGAGGGAGGAGGGTTCAGGATGGGGAACACATGTATACCTGTGGCGGATTCATTTTGATATTTGGCAAAACTAATACAATTATGTAAAGTTTAAAAATAAAATAAAATTTAAAAAAAAATAATAAAATTAAAAAAATTATAAGAGATGGGAATCCCAAAAAAAAATTTCTCCACAATGTTTGTTACTTTCTGTTTTTTTTACTAGAACCATTTTAGTCAAGGTAAAGTAGTATTTCATCATGATTTCAATTTCTATTTCCCTGCTAACTAATGCTGTCAGACATTATTTTGCCAACAAAGGTCCGTCTAGTCAAGGCTATGGTTTTTCCAGTGGTCATGTATGGATGTGAGAGTTGGACTGTGAAGAAAGCTGAGTGCTAAAGAATCCAACCAGTCCATTCTGAAGGAGATCAGCCCTGGGATTTCTCTGGAAGGAATGATGCTGTACTTTGGCCACCTCATGCCAAGAGTTGACTCATTGGAAAAGACTCTGATGCTGGGAGGGATTGTGGGCAGGAGGAGAAGGGGACGACAGAGGATGAGATGGCTGGATGGCATCACGGACTCGATGGATGTGAGTCTGAGTGAACTCCGGGAGTTGGTGATGGATAGGGAGGCCTGGCCTGCTGCAATTCATGGGGTCGACTGAGCGACTGAACTGAACTGAACTGAATGCTGTTAAACAACTTTTCATGTGCTAATAGGCCATCTGAATACATTATTTGGCGAAATGCCAGTTGAAGCTTTAGCCCATTTTAAAATTAGGGTAGTTTTGATTTTATCATTGACTTGTAATTTACAATAATTATACATTTTGGATGCAAGTCCCTTGTTAGATTTTTTCCCCATTCTATTGTTTGTATTTTTGCTTTCTTTATGTTGTCATTTAAAACATGAAAGTTTTTAATTTTGAAGAACTCATCTATTTTTTTTCTTGTCATTTGTGTTTTTGTGTCCTAAAGATACCATTACCTGTCCCAAGTTCATAATGATTTACATGTATGCTTTCTTCCAAGAATTTTATAATTTTAGTGATAAATTTAGTTTATAATCCAATCTGAGTTAATTTTCTTTATACTATGTGAGGTGAGTATAAAATTCATTCTTTTTCTTGAAGATATATAATTGACCCACAAGTGTTTTAAAAATCTCTTCTTTCCCTATTTGATAGTCTTGACACCTTGTTTAAAATCAATTTATGATTATTTCTGGACTTTCAATTTTATTCCATTGGTCTATGTCTGTCCTTATGTCAGTACCATGCTATCTTGATTACTGTAATTTTGTATTAAGTTTAGAATAAAGAAGTCTGAGTTCTCCAATTTTGCTCTTTTTAAAGATTGTTTTTGGCTTTTCTGGTCCCTTCAATTCCCATATGAATTTTTGAGTCAAGTTGTCTATTTCCACCAGAAATAAACCAGCTGGGATGTTAAAAGGTTTTTAGTTGAATCTGACGATCCTTTGAAATATTATCACCTTAAGCAATGTTTTCTGACCCATGAGCATAGGATAGCTTTCATTTATTTTAATTGTTAAAAAAAATTCTCTCAACAGTGGTTTGTAATTTTCAGTGTGTTAGTCTTGCACTTCTTTGATGAAACATTTTTTAATGCTATTTTACATGGAATTCTGTTCTTAATTTTGTTTTTGGATTGTCTATTGCTAGCATAGAAAAATACATTGATTTTTGTATGTTTAGCTACTGTCCTAAAAAATTGCTTACCTTGTTATTGATGTATGATTTTCCTTCTTTCTTTTTTTTTTTTTTTTAGTGTGATGTCTTTGTCTGGTTTGGATGTCAGGTCATATGGACCTCATATAATGATTTGAGAAATTTTAAAGAGCTTAGTTCTCCTTTAAATGTTTGCTAGAATTCACTGGTAAAGCTTTTGGTCCTGAATTTTTCTCTTAGGAAATATTTGAATTATTAATTTAATCTCTATTTATTATAGGTCTGTCAGGTGTCTTTCTAGAAAATTTTTTATCTGAGTTATCTAACTCATTGCTTACATTTATGCATAGTACTTCTTACAATTGTTTTTTTTTTTCAATTTCTGTAAGCTTTTCATAATGCCCCCGTTCTCATTTTTTATTTGAATAATTTGCATCTGCTTCCTTCTCTTCTTGAGCAGTCTAGCTGAAGGTTTTGTCACTTTTATTTTTTAAATAAGCAATTTTTAGATTTGTTGATTTTCTCTATTGTTTTCTATTCTTCATTTAACTGATTTCTGCTCTAACCTTTATTATTTACTGCTTTCTGTTTGTTTTTTCACTCAATTTGCTCTTACTATTCTAGCTTATTAAATCAGAATCCAGATATG
Source organism: Bos indicus (assembly GCF_029378745.1). Classification (NCBI taxonomy): domain Eukaryota; kingdom Metazoa; phylum Chordata; class Mammalia; order Artiodactyla; family Bovidae; genus Bos; species Bos indicus. Next base: position 49,785,758 of record NC_091767.1, on the reverse strand, counting down.
AAGCTTTTCTTCAAAAAACTTGTAAGTGGTAAAAGCTATAAATTTCCTTCTAAATCACTCCTCTAATTGTGTTTCATCAGTTTTGGTAAATTTGTGTTTTTGTTCTCATTCTTCTAAAAATATTTTCTATTTTCCTTGATATTTCTTTCATGACAGATTGCTTATTTGATAGTGTATGGTTTCATATCCACATATTTGTGAATTATCATAATTTTATACAAATTTTATAACTGTTGATTTCTATTTAACTTCCATATGGTCATAAAACATATCTTTTAAAAAATAAAAATAGATTTTTATGATTTCAAACAATTAAATTTATTGAGGTTTGTTTTGTGGCAGAGCATTAAATCTTTATGCTAGATAATATTCCATGTACACTTGTAAAGAATGTATATTCTCCTATTGTTGAATAAGAATTTCTGTAAATTCTAATAGGTTTAGTTATTATGCTTTTTAAGTCTTTTATACTTCCTGATCTTTTGCTAATTTTATTTTTGTATAGAAAGTGTAGTTTTGATATCTCCAATTATTAATGTCTATTTCTCTCTCAATTCTATCTGTTTTAGCTTAATGTAATTTGGAGAGTTGTTTCTAGGTAGACACACAGTTGTTTTATTTCTTTTGCCCTTAGAAGAGTTTCTATCTGCAAAAATCTTTTTCATTTTAAAATGTGTTTTGCCTGAATTAATCTATCCATCCCAGCTATCTTTTGGTTATTGTCTTATTCATACTGCTATAACAGATCCAGCTACTTATAAGCAACAGAAAATTTATTTCTCACAGTTTGGAGGCTAGAAGTCTGAGATCAGGGTTTCAGCATAGTCAAGTGAGGGCTCTCTTCCAAGTTGCAGACTTCTTTTTGCATCCTCACATGGAAGAAGGGGCCAAGGATCTCTTTGGAGCCTCTTATTTAAGGTGCTGATCCCATTCGTGAAGGTTCCACTTTCATGACTTAAAACACCTCTCAGATGCCTTACCTACTAGTACCTTTGAAGTTAAGATTTAAAATATGAATTTAGGTGAAAGTGAAGTCATTCAGTGTCCGACTCTTTTTTACCTACCACGCTCCTCCGTCCACAGGATCTTCCAGGCGAGAGTATTGGAGTGGGTTGCCATTTCCTTCTTCAGAGTATCTTCCCAACGCAGGGATCAAACCTGGGTTTCCCACATTGTAGGCAGATGCTTTACCATCTGAGCCACCAGGGAATTTAGATGGGGGGGGGGGGGATACAAACATTAGACCACAGCAGTTACTACTTGAATATTATATATTCTTTCATTTCTTTTTTTCACTTTCAAGCAATGTGTCTTTTCATCCAGTGAATCTCTTGTGTAGTTGGATCATGTTTTGACTTTTTTCCCCCTCATTTTGCCAATCTCTGTCTTTTGTTTGCATTGTTTAATTCATTTACACTCTGTGTAATTACTGAAATGGTAATACTTATGTCAGGCATCATGCTATTTGTTTTCTATATGTTCTATGTGGTTTTTGTTCATCTGTTCCTTGATTATTATAAATTTGGTATTAGATACTTCTTCATTTATCATTTAAATTTCCGTGTATGTGTGTGTGTGTGTGATATGATTTTTAAATTTATTTCTTCAGAGGCTGATGTATATGTTATAATTAGTATCTGAGTTTGCAATAGTCCAGTTCAGATCAATACTAACTTAATTTCAATTGTGTACAAAACTTTGACCCAATATACTTCTCTTCCCTCTCCCCTTCTTTGTATTATTATTGTCATGAAAATTATATCTTGTATATTATAAGTCGTTCATAACGGTGTTATAATTATTGTTTTATGTAGTCACTTTTTAATCAGGTAGAATACAAAAATTACCAACAAGTTACAGTTTGTACTTTTTTATGTTTACCTAGGTAGTACCTTTTATGAATGTTCATTATTTCTTTCTGCAAATTTTATTTACTATGTAGTTTCCTTACATTTAAACCTATTAGCAACAAATTCTCTTAAGTTTTTGCTCTTCTAGAAATGTCTTTATCCCTTCATTTTTTTGAAGGATAGTTTTGCTGGATATCAAATTCTTGGTTGACAGTCTTCTAATTTCTGTACTTTGAAGTATTATCCTATTATCTTCTGGCATCCATGTCTTTTCTTGTATATAATAAGATATATTCTTGCCACTTTCCTAAGTTTTTGTTTGCCTTTGAATTTTGTCATTTTAACTATGATGCATCTAGATATTAAGCTCTTTAGGTTTATTCTTCTTGGAGTCATGAAATTTAAATGTAGATTCACATCTCTTATCAAATTTGAGAAGTTTTTGGTAATTATTTCTTCAAATCTTGTGCAGTCACTGAGTTCTACTATTAATAGGATTTTTAAGTAGTTGTTTTAATTTTAAGCTAACTTCCTAGAATCAACCCAAGGTCAGTACGATTTGACTAAATATATTCCAAACTCGATTCACAGAATCAGTGATTAATCAGAAGGTTTTCTAAAATACCCTACCTTTATTTCTTTCACTTTCTGTCAAAAAAAAAAAAGATGTGTGGGAAAGTATGCTTTAAGCTTCAGGAAGTTTACAATACACTTTAACTTTCACTTCCTGCTTACACAGGGCCTCAACACCTCAACATATGCTATAGATGTGTGGGGCTTTCTATTTTTCCAAGTGTTTCCTGAGCATACACATAGACTTATGAATGTACACTGCTTTAAATTCCTAGGAATATGTGAAAAATTTTCAAAGTTCCTTGTGGTCATCTTATTCAGCAGTGCTTAGTTTTAAATTCCTGGCAAAGATTTTGTTTGTTTGCCTGAAATCACAATCTTAGACACCAGTGATATTGCCCGCAAAATTTTATTGTGTTGGTAATATCCTTGAGATAGGATATTTCCTTACCCTCTTCCTTTTCTGAACTCTGAGTTAAATAAAATAGCCATAACACCCCAGAAGGGATATTTTCCAGAGAGATTCAAATTTGGGCACAATATTGACTATGCTTCTGGGGATGGTGCATGTAACAGAATTACAGAATGATTCAGTCCTTTCTGTTGGCTGAAAGAAATTTTTTATTTTTATTTTTTGTTATTGCTGTGTCACTATGCTAGAGATAGAGGAAGTTAAAGCATCACAGATACTGCTGTGCTACTAAGGTCAACAGTTTCTTTTTAATAGACTATATCCTATTTGTTCTGTTTCAGTGTTGGGTATTTTCCAGAGTTCTGAAATTATTTTAGGGTTTTTGCCAGTATTTTCATTGCTTTTTGTGGGAGAACTATGACTAAGGTACTCCGTACACCATTCCAAAAGTTGATCCTTCATGAATTGTTTTTAAAATTATTTTCTCATTTTCTTAGGACCTTTCACATTATTATTTTACCTTGCTATATATAAATGTGCAAAACTCTCCACCTCATGTAGATTTTGTCTTACTTTTTTCATTGACAGCATATAGGAGGTATTGAAAAAGACCTTGTATACTTTCCCTTTCATCTCATATCCTAACATATGAAATCCAACAAAAGTGACATCTAGACTAAAAAATAATAGAATCATAGATTTAAGTTGTTGGATTACATATACATGTATTTTTTCAAATCTTGAATATTATATTAATATCACTATAATGTAATATGAAAAAAGATTCTCATACTTTTAAATATCATGCCCATATCTACCTTCCTTTTAAAAATATTTATTCATTTATTATGTATTTGGCTATGCCAGGTCATTGTTGGGACATTCGAATTTTTTAGCTGAAGTGTGCAGGATCTTTAATTGTGGCATGAGAGTTCTTAGTTGCAGCATGTGAGACCTAGTTCCCTGATCAAGGATTAAACCCAGCTTTCCTGCATTGGGACCACTGGACCACCAGGGAAGTCCCCTTAGCCACCTTCTTACACTCAACAAATTACAAATGATATGAAGATTTCATGCTAAATAAATGTACTGGTGTTTTATTTAGGGTTCCTATATGATACAGAATATTTCATGCTAAGTAGGACTGGAAGTAGGATGTTTGGTAAGCCTAACGGGGCTTTCCTTATCACAGTACCCATATGCAGGTCAGATTGCTCAAACTATAGGTTTCCTTTCAGCCAATGCAAAATGACATAAAGGATTAGAAAACATTCCATTTCCTTACTGGGCCCTGAATAGTACTTCTCTAAAGGTCTCCTTGCAAAGAAATAGAGGAAAACAACAGAATGGGAAAGACTAAAGGTCTTTTTAAGAAAATTAGAGATGCCCAGGGAACATTTCATGCAAAGATGGGCACAATAAAGGACAGAAATGGTATGGACCTAACAGAAGAAGATATTAAGAAGAGGTGGCAAGAATACACAGAAGAACTGTATGAAAAAGAGCTTCATGACCCAGATAATCACGATGCTGTGATCACTCACCTGGAGTCAGACATCCTGAAATGTGAAGTCAAGTGGGCCTTAGAAAGAATCACTATGAACAAAGCTAGTGGAGGTGATGGAATTCCAGTGGAGCTCTTTCAAATCCTGAAAGATGATGCTGTGAAAGTGCTGCACTCAATATGCCAGCAACTCAGCAGTGGCCACAGGACTGGAAAAGGTCAGTTTTCATTCCAATCCCAAAGAAAGGCAATGCCAAAGAATGCTCAAACTACTGCACAATTGCACTCATCTCACATGCTAGTAAAGTAATGCTCAAAATTCTCCAAGCCAGGCTTCAGCAATACGTGAACCGTGAACTTCCAGATGTTCAAGTTGGTTTTAGAAAAGGCAGAGGAACCAGAGATCAAATTGCCAGCATTCGCTGGATCATGGAAAAAGCAAGAGAGTTCCAGAAAAACATCTGTTTCTGCTTTATTGACTATGCCGAAGCCTTTGACTGTGTGGATCACAATAAACTGTGGAAAATTCTGAAAGAGATGGACTACCAGACCATCTGACCTGTGTCTTGAGAAACCTATATGCAGGTCAGGAAGCAACAGTTAGAACTGGACATGGAACAACAGACTGGTTCCAAATAGGAAAAGGAGTACGTCAAGGCTGTATATTGTCACCCTGTTTATTTAACTTCTATGCAGAGTACATCATGAGAAACGCTGGGCTGGAAGAAGCACAAGCTGGAATCAAGATTGCCGGGAGAAATATCAATCACCTCAGATATGCAGATGACACCACCCTTCTGGCAGAAAGTGAAGAGGAACTAAAAAGCCTCTTGATGAAAGTGAAAGAGGAGAGTGAAAAAGTTGGCTTAAAGCTCAACATTCAGAAAACGAAGATCATGGCATCTGGTCCCATCACTTCATGGGAAATAGGTGGGGAAACAGTGGAAACAGTGGCAGACTGTATTTTGGGGGGCTCCAAAATCACTGTAGATGGTGACTGCAGCCATGAAATTAAAATATGCTTACTCCTTGGAAGGAAAGTTATGACCAACCTAGATAGCATATTCAAAAGCAGAGACATTACCTTGCCAACAAAGGTCCGTCTAGTCAAGGCTATGGTTTTTCCAGTAGTCATGTATGGATGTGAGAGTGAAGAAAGCTGAGTGCCAAAGAATTGATGCTTTTGAACTGTGGTTTGGAAAAGACTCTTGAGAGTCCCTTGGACTGCAAGGAGATCCAACCAATCCATTCTAAAGGAGATCAGTCCTGGGTGTTCTTTGGAAGGACTGATGCTAAAGCTGAAACTCCAGTACTTTGGCCGCCTCATGCGAAGAGTTGACTCATTGGAAAAGACTCTAATGCTGGGAGGGATTGCGGGCAGGAGGAGAAGGGGATGACAGAGGATGAGATGGCTGGATGGCATCACCGACTCGATGGACATGAGTTTGAGTGAAATCCAGAAGTTGGTGATGGACAGGGAGGTCTGGCGTGCTGCAATTCTTGCAGTCTCAAAGAGTCAGACAGGACTGAGTGACTGAACTGAAAGGTCTCTTTACATGCAAATTAATATGTGATTAAGAAGAAAAGGGTTGAATTTGACCTATAGAGCCCATCTTCATTTTTGTGGAAATAATATAAACCAACAGTTTATTAGCTATTCATTCATGTTTTTAGGAATCAAGTTTGAAATAATCTTATTAATAAAGGTTTATGCTTTGATATTATATTTTTATTCCTTCTTATGTTATAGTAGTAAATTATTCTGCTGATTAGTTCAGTTTTGTAAAAGAATTAAAACATAAAAAATCATGATCAAGTGCTTAATATTTTATAGTATACACTGACTCACAGTTGTCTAATACAAAATTTAAAAATATTTACCCCCAAAATACTTTGTTTTCCAAGCTTAAAGACATATAGTTAATGACTTCTTATAACACCAATCACCTATAAAAATAATTTAGTTATTATCAGAAAAAAATTGCATACAGTTTTAAGTTTATATAAGATGTGAAAAGAAAACCTAGAAAAAATGAAAGTATATACATATAAAAGTCCATAGATATAGATGTCTAGAAATGGTAAGATAATAAAAGTTTCAGAAATTAATAGGATGAATTTTAAAATGTAAGTTTAGTTTATTGAGTTGATCTAGAATCGTGTAGATAAAGCATTTCAATTATGTAAAATATAAATTCATTTCAATTAATATATTTTTAAAAATCTGCTTAAAGTTTTGATAATTGTCCTCCACCTGTTGGACTTAATCAGATCAGATATTTGGTCTTAAAGGAAATGGCCCTTTCATATTGAGGTTTACAATGTCTTAGCTATGCCTTTAAGAGGACTCACAGACATATTAAACTTTCTTCTGCAATCTCAGTCAAAATCTGTCTGGACAATGGATGAGTAGTAACCATCAACTAAACTTTTCCCTAATCAATTCAGGTAAAACCAGTGTAGTTATAAGTTCTCAGTTTTGTGAGTCCTGACAATACCTTTCCTAAATCCTGCTTATAGCACTCCTCTAAAAGACCTATCTTCCCCTTTCCCTAGCTTATTGGGATCTGTCCTTGCCAAGAATGTTTTTCACTATTTTTTTCTGTGTTTTGCCTATGTGTTAATTAAGATTAATAAATTACTCTGCTGTGGCAAGCAGTCCCACATTTTAGTGACTTAAAACTACAAAGGTATATTTTCCCCATTAAGTTATATGTCCATTGTAGGGGAACAGAGGATATGCTCACTGTACTCTTTCAAGAATCAAGGATACAAGGGACTGTCTTGAATACAGCTAGTCATGGTAACAAATGAAGAAAAGAGTTCTCTGGAATGTCTCACAGAGGCCTATGAATACTCAACCAGAAGAAGGACGCCTCCTTCCCACTCCCAACTCCTTGTTTAGAACCAGTCACTTGGGCTCATGGGAATAGGGAGTAGTGAGAAAGTGCAATCCTGTGACACACCCTGAAAATAGAGAGCTTGGAATGTTGAGGGGCAGAGGGAGAGCAAGATTGGTATGTATCAGAGTCTCTCTTCATAGCTACAATATGTGGAAGCATCAGTTTGGATAAAAACTACATGATTTGGGGAAAACACAGGTTATTCAGGTCATACAGATTTTAGATTTAGTAAATTACTGATAAATCTTTTATGTCCTTATGAATTTTTTCAACTCTTGGGTGAGATTATTACCTTTAACCAGAAGCTATTTGAACTGTATGCAATATATCCTTACATTTTCAGGTGAAAATATTCTAAGAGAGCACTGTTTTTAGTTCAGAGTATCAGTATGTGTCTTGTAGAATCACAATTTTTTAATGGAATGTGACTTGTGGGCAAGAAAAAAATATGTATAGCTAACAAATCAAAAGGAAGAATGGATTTAAATTTATATTAGAAAAATAAGAAAGATCCAAAGGAATTTGATTATCTAATAAGTGAAGATGTCCCAGGAAAATGAGAAGTTATTAAATCTAACTGGCAAAAGGGGGAAAAAAAAGATATAGTTTGCTTTCTTTGTAACTTTAATAAAAACAATGCAGTGAAACTACAAGAAAGCTTATTATTACACTACAATGAGCTTAAAATATTCTTATCAAATTCTGGAATAGTATATCATAAATTTGGTGTGATGCAATCACTTCAGCTGTAAAATACATCATCATATGAAAAAAGAGCAGGTCATGGACCGATTCATTAATTCCTATTTTCCCACACTTTATCCTCTCTATTCAAAGCCTTATAGAGATAAAAAATAAATCATGTAGTCACTATTAGGGCATATGTGTTTATAATATATGCAATATATAATATAAAATTTATAAATTATGATATACCTAATCATCCTGGAGCTAGAATTTTGTTAGTATATACATCATGAAGTGCTTTGTGTATAAATTGAAGAAATGGTGAGGAAAGGAGGAAAAAAAATAAAGTTTATTTTTTTCATGTTAACCTATCTCTGCAATCATTAACCGTGATGGAGAATCATGTTTCCAATTATTTTGATAAATTTACTTTACATTTATAAATATAGCAAGATTATTACTCCATAACAGGGAAGAATTTTCATTTTTATGCATGTAAGGGTAAGGATAATGAAGTGGTGAGAAGGGAGAGTTTTGCTCAGCTTTGATCTTGACAGTGCTAACAGAATCTATCCAAAAGTGGATGTAAATAATGCTAGTCTATCATCAGAGCTGATATGGGAATTGAAAATGCAACAGTTGTTATTCCCCTAGCTTTCTTTTAGAATAATAGCTTTGGCCTTTTGAAGGCCAAAGGAAACCTTGCTGCAAATACTGAGACACTTTCCTCTAGAAATCTGCTTAATGTTAAGGTTAACAGACAGGATTCCATTTATATGTGAGCAATTGGCTATACCCAGCAAAAATATTACAGATTAATTCATGGACCTTAACAGAAAACTGTGCTTTTTGTCATTATTTTGTGAATTCCACTACAGCCAAGTAATTGCACTGTAAAATTTATAATATCACGATGCTGTAGAATATAGGGAAATAATTAGACAATAGATATACACTGATATACACACAAACAACTGATGCATCCATCTGCTTCCCACAGTAAACACATGGCACTATTAATATAGAAAATTTGATTTACAAAGAGATTAACTGCAGAGAGCAAGTATTGGGAAACTACAAGGTCTGTTCAGTGTGCAGTGACCTGAACCTTCCATCCCCAGGCCTGTGGAGAAGATAGACCTGAACAGAGTCAGCAGCTTTGAGGAAAACAGTGAACCTTGCTTGAAAGAGTGAGCCAAGCTGAGTCAATCTCTTTGGAAGGAAGGCAGGGAATAGTCTGCCCCCTCTACTCTCCTCTAACACTCCATACTTATGCCAAGCAGCCACAGCACCAACCCTTAACCTTGGCCCATCCTGGAGAGAGAGTACAGGAGGACTCAATTGGCACCTGGTGGATGTACACAGTTGCTAACTCATACTCAGTCACACACACACAAACATACAAATGTATGCAACCTCTTCATCCCTTCCTCTATCCCTTCCCTCTCTCCCTCCTTCCTTCCTTCCTTCTCTCCTTCTTTCCCTCCTTCCTGCCTCCTTCCTTTATTACTCCCCTCTTCCTTCTTTCTCTTTCCCCCTCTCCTCTTTGATTACACATCTGTGGAAGTGAACTGTGTTGTAGTAAAAATGTGAACTTGGATAAGTCACTAAAATCCTCAAAGTCTCTAGATTCAAAAGCTGTAAACAGGAATAATCATACTCAATTCACAGAAATTTTGCAGCCTTAATGGCAAATATATAGCTATAACATACTGTAGCAGAGGCCACATCAACAACTGTTCAAAATGGATAAGAAGTGACTGTGAAAAAAGTATTTCACTAAGACACTTCATATTGTAGATCAGCTAACACAATGTGTAGCCTTAGTAGCTGCTCTGTAACTACTGAATAAATTCATTCTTCATTACATTTTAAATTTATACTACCTGTCCTTCCTTTCTTCCCTACCTCTCAATATTTTTGATTGCTAGTATTGAACTTTAATCAGAATTCCTACTTTTGGAAAATTCTTTTTCTCTTATCCCTACTTGAACAACCTAAGAATGAAGAGATCAACCCCATGTGTTAAGAATCTGAAAGTCAAGATTGTGACACTGACTTTAAGGAATTCAGAGACCACCAATGTAGACAAACAAGTGAATAGAACATTAGAACTTAGAGACCAGGCTTCTAGGATAGGAAAGCAGAATCAGTTCTGTCCAGTTGCTAGGTCATGTCTAACTCTTTGTGACCCCATGGACTGCATCATGCCAGGCTTCCCTGTCCTTCACTCTCTCCCAGAGTTTGCTCAGACTCATGCCCATTGATTCGGTGATGCCATCCAACCATGTCATCCTTTGTCACCCCCTTCTCCTCCTACCCTCAATTTTTCCCAGCATCAGGTTCTTCTCCAGTGAGTTGGCTCTTCGTATCAGGTGGCCAAAGTATTGGTGCTTCAGCTTCAGCATCAGTCCTTCCAACGAATATTCAGGATTAGTTTCCTTTAGGATTGACTGGTTTGATCTTGCAGTCCAAGGGACTCCCGAGTCTTCTTCAGCACCATGGTTCAAAAGCATCAGTTCTTTGGTGCTCAGCCTTCTTCATGGTCCAACTCTCACATCCATACATAACTACTGGAAAAACCATCGATTTGACTATATGGACCTTTGTCAGCAAAGTGGCGTCTCTGTTTTTCAATACACCGTCTAGTTTTGTCATAGTTTTACTTCCAAGGAGCAAGTGTCTTAATTTCATGGCTGCAGAATAGCCTTGTGAAAAAGTGGAACTCTGGAGTAAGGTTGCTTAGTTTTTAACTCCTGACCCAAATTGAAGCATTAAGATTTAGGGGTAAATTGCTTGATGACTCTGTGCTTCAATTTTTTCATCTTTAAAATGGGAATATAAAGTGCACAGTTTATGATTACTATTAGTACTAGTACTACAACTGATGCTAGTACTATAATATGATACTGATGATAATGATAATAATAAAGTGGCAAAATATGGCATGAGGGAACAGGAAAGTAGAGTATTAAAGCCATGAATGAGCAAGCAAACCAATAAATAGTCTAAAGATTGAAGAGAAATTCAAAAAAGAGAAGCCAGAAGGTATGGTGGAGAAACAGTTATTCCAGAAACAGTGAATTGTTTCAAAGCGGTACATGCCATGGTAACATGCAGGAATGTAAGGTAAGAAGTTACTGAAGAGACAAGGTGGGAAATAGACAATAAAAGATTTTGTGTCATGCTAAGAATCATAACTTTCATCCTAGAGTCTGAAGGATGTTGTGGGAAGACTTTAAGGGGACAGACATAATTAGTCCCACATTTTAGAGAGATCCATTGACAAAAGTGACAGGAAAATATTCGAGGTGACTGAAGAAAGTAAAAATGAATGACGTTTAGGACATAGTTGATTAGTAGAATCATAGAAAGTTCTTTGCTTTCTGCCATAATTGTGGTGTCATCTGCGTATCTGAGTATATTGATGTTTCTGCCAGCAATCTTGATTTCAGTTTGTGCTTTCTCCAGCACAGTACATAATGGTTCTCATTATGTACTCTGCATATAAGTTAAATAAACAGGGGACAATACACATCCTTGACCTACTCCTTTTCCTATTTGGAACCAGGCTGTTGTTTCTTGTCCAGTTCTAACTGTTGCTTTTGACCTGCATACAGATTTCTCAGGAGGCATGTCAGGTGGTCTGGTATTCTCATTTCTTGAAGAATTTTCCAGTTTGTTTTGGTCCACACAGTCAAAAGCTTTGGCATAGTCAATAAAGCAGAAGTAGATGTTGTTCTGGAACTCTCTTGCTTTTTCAAAGATCCAACAGATGTTGGCAATTTGATCTCTGGTTCCTCTGCCTTTTCTAAACCCAGCTTGAACATCAGGAAGTTCATAGTTCATGTACTGTTGAAGCCTGGCTTGGAGAATTTTGAACATTACTTTGCTAGCATGTGAGATGAGTGCAATTGTGCAGTAGTTTGTGCATTCTTTGGCATTGCCTTTCTTTGGGATTGGAATGAAAAGTGAGCTTTTCCAGTCCTATGGCCACTGCTGAGTTTTCCAAATTTGCTGGCATATTGAGTGCAGCACTTTCATAACTGTACTATGCCTTTTTATATATGGGACTTGAGCATCTACAGTTTTTGGTATGCAATAGTGGGGTCCTCTAACCAATCCCATATGCAAACTGAGTAATGTCTGTATATTTAACTACAGTATATCTAAGTATAGTATGGTATACTATGTTAAAAATTAGATAAATTTTTGGTGCTTTTATTTATACCATTATTATTAGCAATAATATGATACTTATTGTATATATAAAATATTCTGAACATTGAAATAATTTCAAACACATCATTTCATGTAATTTCTGAGGTAACCAAGAAAATTCAACTAGAATTGCTTGTAAATATAGGATCTCATAACCATATGATAGTATCAAGTGATTATTCTCAAAGTAAATGTTTATAGAGAAGTATTTATGGCCCTGTGTAGGAAAGGAAATTGTATATAACACATGTTCTGCCCTAGAGTCTTAGCCTAGTAGCAGGTGAAGGTTTGGATCTGGGGAATAGTTGTGTACTCAAATATTGAAAATTCAGTCTAATTTAAATGCTGGAGAGGATGTGGAGAAAAGGGAACCCTCTTACACTGTTGGTGGGAATGCAAACTAGTACAGCCACTATGGAGAACAGTGTGGAGATTCCTTAAAAAACTGGAAATAGAACTGCCTTATGATCCAGCAATCCCACTGCTGGGCATACACACTGAGGAAACCAGAATTGAAAGAGACACGTGTACCCCAATGTTCATCACAGCACTGTTTATAATAGCCAGGACATGGAAGCAACCTAGATGTCCATCAGCAGATGAATGGATAAGAAAGCTATGGTACATATACACAATGAAGTATTACTCAGCCATTAAAAAGAAAACATTTGAATCAGTTCCAATGAAGTGGATGAAACTGGAGCCTATTATACAGAGTGAAGTAAGCCAGAAAGAAAAACACCAATACAGTATAATAACACATATATATGGAATTTAGAAAGATGGTAACAATAACCCTGTGTACGAGACAGCAAAAGAGACACTGATGTATAGAACAGTCTTATGGACCCTATGGGAGAGGGAGAGGGTGGGAAGATTTGGGAGAATGGCATTGAAATATGTAAAATATCATGTATGAAACCAGATGCCAGTCCAGATTCGATGCATGATACTGGATGCTTGGGGCTAGTGCACTGGGACGACCCAGAGGGATGGTATGGGGAGGGAGGAAGGAGGAGGGTTCAGGATGGGGAACATATGTATACCTGTGGCAGATTCATTTTGATATTTGGCAAAACTAATACAATTATGTAAAGTTAAAAAAAAAAAAAAGCTGTGGTACATATACACAATGGAGTATTACTCAGCCATTAAAAAGAATACATTTGAATCAGTTCTAATGAGGTGGATGAAACTGGAGCCAATTATACAGAGTGAAGTAAGCCAGAAAGAAAAACACCAATACAGTATACTAACGCATATATATGGAATTTAGAAAGATGGTAACGACAACCCTGTATGCGAGACAGCAAAAGAGACACAGATGTATAGAACAGTCTTTTGGACTCTGTGGGAGAGGGAGCAGGGGGTGATTTGGGAGAATGGCATTAAAACATGTATAATATCATATAAGAAATGAATCGCCAGTCCAGGTTCAATGTGGTATACAGGAAGCTTGGGGCTGGTGCACTGGGATGACCCAGAGGGATGGTATGGGGAGGAAGGTGGGAAGGGGGTTCAGGATGGGGAACACGTGTACACCCGTCGCAGATGCATGTTGATGTATGGCAAAACCAATACAATATTGTAAAGTAAAAATAATGATAATAATAATAAAGAAAAAAAGAAAAAAAAATTTTACAATCTCATCGACTTCTAAAATTCTAATTTCTTGGTTTTCTAACTAGAAAAGATCTACTTAATATTATTTGATACTTAGCACCACAGATATTTTGGAAAAGGGGAGATACATTATACAAGCTATTCAGAGTACATAGTTAACCATTTTGCTACATTCTTAATGTTTTCTGAAGTATATGAAAGACATTTATTGATGTAAGCTACTAGAACTCTCTTTCCTTCCATTTGTATCGCAGTGTATGTCCATTACAGACATATTTTTCAAAAAAACAAAATCTAGTACATTTTATTAATTCATTCATTTTGTTGAATATTTGTTTTAAGCCAGATAAAAGGATATAGCAATGACTCAATACACATATGCGCTTTTGAAACACTAAGGATAAATCCCTACCCATTGTTCTTAGCGGGCAATGCAGGGATGACTGATATCTTTCACTTAGTAACTCAACTCCTTGCATCATGCCCTTGGATGATATAAAGAACTTTTTGGATTGTTGAGTCTAGACATAGCCTCAAAACTGTTCACAAAACAATGCCCCAGGCATCCAATATCAGTTGGTTAGAGTTGTCACATGAGATGAAATCTATTTGTCATTATTGGGTGTATGAACAGTATTATCCTGTTGGAAAGAAGAAAATAGGCACAGTGCAGCAATATCTCATCCTAGAAGCAATATCAAACTGATATGACACTGAAAGGAATATAATACAAACCTTGAGATGTAAGTTTTGCTTGATTTTTACCTTTGAAAAGATTGACTAGGTTTCTGATAATCTTGTTAACTACTCTGTGAAATACTTAACTGGCTTGGATATAGTTACATTATTCTTAGCCTCAGATTTGTTGTTGTGTGCTCAGTCGCTAAGTTGTGTCAGACTCTTTCAACCCCATGGACTATAGCCTGCCTGGCTTCTCTGTCAATGGAATTTTCCAAGCAACAATACTTGAGTGAGTTGCCATTTCCATCTCCAGGGGATCTTCTGACGCTTGTCTCTTGAGTCTCCTGCACTGTGCCACTGGGAAGCCCCAGGTTTGTTGCTTAGTACTAAAGTTTTAAATGATTTTGTCATAGTGGTTTGTTTGGGTATTTTTGTTTGTTTGCTTTCTGTTTTGTTGTCATTATTCTTGTTCACAATTCAGAAATTAGAAATCAAATTTTCAAAAGACTGAAAATAAATTTAAATATGTAGGAGGAAATCATATAATCAGGATATACTTCTAAGTGGGGATATACTTAAAGTGGGACAAACATGTCCAGTGTTATTTACTGCGCATAGAGAGGCTTAAGGAACACGGGTTATACTCATCCTACAAAGTACATATCTATAAGCAAATATCATGCAAAAGATTTTATACTTGTCTGTCCATCACTTGGTTGTGGATATTTCATTATTTGCTCTAGGGTGCCAGTACACTAAGACCTTCAGTGTACTCTGACTAAGTATTAGTGTGTTTTAATTCCTGAGCATATTAGATATACATGTGTGTTCTTGCTCCTCTAGTAAAGATATATGAGCTACCTTAATCCAGGTGGTGCTAAATAAAACAGGGTGAAACAGATACAGTGCTTATAGAATGGCTAACCATGAGAATATTTCTCAGAGTTTGACCTGATTGTAAGAAATGTTTTGGACTTCTCTAGCCCATGGAAATTGAGGGACAGGTCAAGAAAAATTCACTTTGAATGCAAAAGATTAGGAAACAGACTAGAAGCCATCTGAATTTCACAGGAGACACATTGGTAATCTCTGTGGGATATAAGTCATTTTAAGAGTAGGGAGAAACAGGGATAATAGTCATGTAAAAAAAAATCAATTTGTAACCACTGGGAATATAGAATGAAAAAAAAATGTGTCTATTCCAATCAAAGTTAAGCTGAAACACAATTTATTTCTCCTGTCAATGCCATAAAAAGAGAATGATATTCAGAGATCTAACACCTGTATATCTTTAATAGATCCTTTATTCCTCTACATAAAACACTAAAATCTTTGCTCATTCTAGGCCAAGAGAAAATATCTTATGCTGAAATATCTGTCAGTCTTCTAAAAGTAAGATCCAGGAGTGAAGAGGATTGGAGCACAAATCAAATTATACTAATTTTGTTAACATTCTTTACTTATCAGAAAGATACAAATATACTGTGCTTTATTGATTACTACTATGCAAATTTTAAACTGTGGATTTTTTTTAACACCTTAATATGTGCACTGGAGAAGGGAATGGCAAACCACTTTAGTATTCTTGCCTTGAGAACCCCATGAACAGTATGATAAGGCAAAAAGATATGATACTGAAAGATGAACTCCCCAGGTCAGTAGGTACTCAGTATGCTACTGGAGAAGAATGGAAAAATAACTCCAGAAAGAATGAAGAGATGGAACCAAAGCAAAAACAACACCTAGTTGTGGATGTGACTGGTGATGGAATTAAAGTCCGATCCTATAAAGAACAATATTTCACAGGAACCAAAATGTTAGGTCCATGAATCAAGGTAAATTTGAAGTGGTCAAACAGGAGATGTCAAGAGTGAACATTGACATTTTAGGAATCAGTGAACAAAAATTGACTGGAATGGGTGAATTTAACTCAGATGTCCTTTATATCTACAAGAATAGATATGGGGCAAGAACAGATATGTGGGCAAGAATCCCTTAGAAGAAATGGAGTTGACTATGATGTCATAGTCATAGTCATACATAAGAGTCCTAAGGCCCACTTGACTTCACATTCCAGGATGTCTGGCTCTAGTTGAGTGATCGTGGTTATCTGCATCATGAAGATCTTTCTTGTATAGTTCTTCTGTGTATTCTTGCCACCTCTTCTTAATATCTTCCACTTCTGTTAGGTTGATGCCATTTCTGTCCTTTATTGTGCCCATCTTTGCATGAAATGTTCCCTTGGTATCTCATAGTCAACAAAAGAGTCCAAATGCAGTTGTTGGGTGCAGTCTCACTCAAGAAAATGACAGAATGATTTCTGATCGATTCCAAGGCAAACCATGCAATGTCACAGTAATCCAAGCCTGTACCCCAACCAGTAATGCCAAAGAAGCTGAGGTTGAATGGTTCTATGAAGACCTACAAGACCTTCTAGAACTAAAACCCAAAAAGATGTCCTTTTCATTATAGGGGATTGGAGTGCAAATTTAGGGAGTCAAGAGATACCTGGAGTAACAGGCAAATTTAGACTTAAAGTACAAAATGAAGCAGGGCAAAGGCTAATAGAGTTTTGCCAAGAGAATGCACTGGTAATAGCAAACATCCTCTTCCAACAACACAAGAGAGGACTCTACACATGGACAATACCAGATGGTCAATACCAAAATCAGATTGGTTATATTCTCTGCAGCCAAAGATGGAGAAGCTCTATACAATCAGTGGAAACAAGACTGGCAGCTGACTGTGGTTCAGATCATGAACTCCTTATTGCCAAATTCAGACTTAAATTGAAGAAAGTGGGGAAAACCACTGGACCATTCAGGTATGACCTAAATCAAATCCCTTATGATTATACAGTGGAAGTGACAAATAGATTCAAGGGATTAGATCTGATAGACAGAGTGCCTGAAAAACTATGGATGGAGGTTCATGACATTGTACAGGAGGCAGTGATCAAGACTATTCCCAAGAGAAAGAAATACAAAAAGGCAAATGGTTGTCTGAGGAGGCCTTACAAATAGTTGAGAAATGAAAAGAAGATAAAGGCAAAATAGAAAAGGAAAGATATACCCATCTGAATGCAGAGTTGCAAAGAATAGCAAGGAGAGATAAGAAAGCCTTCCTCAGTGATCAGTGCAAAGAAATAGATGAAAACAATAGAATGGGAGAAGTCTAGAGATCTCTTCAAGAAATTTAGAGATACCAAGGGAACATTTCATGCAAAGATGGGCACAATAAAGGACAGAAATGGCATCAACCTAACAGAAGTGGAAGATATTAAGAAGAGGTGGCAAGAATACACAGAAGAACTATACAAGAAAGATCTTCATGATGCAGGTAACCACGATCACTCAACTAGAGCCAGACATCCTGGAATGTGAAGTCAAGTGGGCCTTAGGAAGCATCACTATGAACAAAGCTAGTGGAGGTGATGGAATTCCAGTTGAGCTATTTCAAATCCTAAAAGATGATGCTAGAAAGTGCTGTACTCAATATGGCAGCACATTTGGAACTCAACAGTGGCCACAGGACTGGAAAAGGTCAGTTTTCACTCCAATCCCAAAGAAAGGTAATGCCAAAGAATTGTCAAACTATTGCACAATTGTGTTCATCTCACTCACTAGCAAAGTAATCCTCAAAATTCTCCAAGCCAGGCTTCAACAGTATGTGAACCATGAACTTTCAGATGTTCAAGCTGGATTGGAAGAGGCAGAGGAACTGGAGATCAAATTACCTACAATAGTTGGATCATTGAAAAAGCAAGAGAGTTACAGAAAAACATTTACTTCTCCTTTATTGACTATGCCAAAGCTTTTGGCTGTGTGGATCACAACAATCTGTGGAAAATTCTTAAAGAGATGGGAATAGCAGAACACCTTACCTGCCTCCTGAGAATACTGTATGCAGGTCAAGCAGCAACAGTTAGAACTGGACATGGAACAGCCTGGTTTCAAATCGGGAAAGGAGTACATCAAGGCTGTATATTGTCACCATGCTGATTTAACTTATATGCAGAGTACATCACGAGTAATGCTGGTCTGGATGAATCACAAGTTGGAATCAAGATTACTAGGAGAAATATCAATAACTTCAGATAGGAAGACGACACCACACTTATGGCAGAAAGTGAAGAACTAATGAAAATGAAAGAGGAGAGTGAAAAAGTTGGCTCAAGAAACAACATTCAGAAAGCTAAGATCATGGTATCCGGCCCCATCACTTCATGGCAAATAGATGGGGAAACAATGGAAATAGTAAGAGACTTTATTTTCTTGGGCTCCAAAATCACTGCAGGTGGTGACTGCAGCCTTGAAAACAAAAGATGCTTGCTACTTGTAAGAAAAAATATAACTAACCTAGACAGTATATTAAAAAGTAGAGACATTACTTTGCTGACAAAGGTCCATGTAGTCAAAGCTGTGGTTTTTTCAGTAGTCATCTACTCATGTGAGAATTGGAGTATCAAGAAAGCTGAGAACGAAGAACTGATGCTTTTGAACTCTGGTGTTGGAGAAGACTCTTGAAACTCCCTTTGATTGCAAGGAGATCCAACTAGACAATCCTAAAGGAAATCAGTCCTGAATATTCATTGCAAAAATTATGCTAAAGCTGAAACTCCAGTACTTTGGCCACCAGATGCAAAAGAACAGACTCTTTGGAAAAGACACTGATGCTGTGAAAGGTTGAAGGTGGGAGTAAAAGGGGATGACAGAGAATGAGGAAAAGGGGATGACAGAGAATGAGATGGTTATATATGGCATCACCAACTTGATGGACATGAGTTTGAGCAAGCTCTGGGAGTTGGTGATAGACAGGGTAGCCTGGTGTGCTGCATTACATG
This sequence comes from Bos indicus, assembly GCF_029378745.1. Classification (NCBI taxonomy): domain Eukaryota; kingdom Metazoa; phylum Chordata; class Mammalia; order Artiodactyla; family Bovidae; genus Bos; species Bos indicus. Next base: position 49,766,461 of record NC_091767.1, on the reverse strand, counting down.
GGATGGAAAAGAGTCTGACACGAGTGAGTGACTCAACTGAACTTAATGATATGCACAGACAATTTTAGCCATTTAATTTAAATGAGTCTCCTCACATATAGTAATAATTAAAGTGTGGCAGATTAAAGATGGCTAGAGATTCTTTGATGCTCCACCATCCAGAGGTGTGTTCTCTGCCCCTCTCCCTGTTTTGATTCTGGAATTTCTCTGTGACTGCTCTGAACAATTAGATTCAGCAGAAATGGTGCTGTGCCAGTAATGGGTCCAGGCCCTCAGAGACTGGCAGCTTCCTTTCTCTCTTGGAACGCTCATGTTTAGGATACTGTCTGTCAGAACACAGCTGCCATGCTGGAAGAAGCCCTGCCGCATGGAAAGACTACATATTGGTGCTTCAGTGATCAACCGCAAATAAGAGCCTAGCCAAAAGGCCAGCAAAAACTGTGAGTCATGTAAGGGAGATATTTTGAACTCCCAATTCTGTCAAGCCTTAAGATGACTGCAAGACCAGTCTACATCTTCCTTCACCTACATGATAGGCCCCAGGAAAGAACCCCCTAGTTGTGCTGCTTCCGCTCAGTCATGTGGGATGATACATTATTGCTATATAATTATGTTCTGATTTTTAAAATTATTTTTGCACAACAATAAAAGGCTAGAACTTAAACTAAAAATTAAAAATCAGTGTGATCAAAGTTTCATTCAATCAGATTTTTTTCTTTCTTTCACTTTCCATAACTGTGTTCAGCCATATTGTGGTAACTATCACAATGTTGATATTCCCAACAGCTAGAACTGCAAAATGATAATGAAATAGAAGCATATTCTTATTTAGATACTAAAAAGGACATTGCAGAGTTGAGAAATAGCTGCCAGATTCTGCCTCCCTCTTGCCTTTTCCCCTCCCCCAAACACACAGATAAACTCAGCCAGGAAACTAAAGGCAATGGAATGTAACTGGCAGTGGTAATGCTGATATATTCTTTTTTGTGCCAAAGCAGTCTCTTGGCTATATCCACAGCACTGTTGCCCAAACAGAGGATCTTCTGTTTTAGGGCTGAGCATGGAAAGAATTCTAGTCCTTTGCCTTCTTCCTTTTACCATTTAAATTAGTAGAAAACATTTCCTTATTTTGCTCTCTAAATAATTTTGCATAAATGGAAATGGTACCTGTACTTACAACATAAAAGAGATCCTTAAATGCTTGCTGTAATTAGCAAAGTTAGTTTTCATTCAGGGACACTGGATTTGAATGCCCTGAGCTCCTTACTAAAGTGCTCATTGTTTTCATTTATGCCTTCACCCTTTGGGGCCTTGCTCTCTTCTCAATGCTGTTTAGGAGAGTAATACAACATGTGCTAATATCATAGCCCTTGGTGCTCAGACGCATAAAGCAGAAATAACAGGCTGATTCAGTACTGATCTTGGAAAACGCAGTCTGCTTAGACAGAAGTCTAGGAGAGAAAATTGGCAAGAATGAAGAAATCAGACAACTTCATGGGAAAACCACTGAGGAAACAGAGAAGTGTTGAAAGCAAATGACGCCCAAGTCTATTTTTCCATGAAGATATTGAGAGAAAGCTTGATGTCTATCTGTCTGGAGTACACTGAATGAAGACTGTGGATGTGGAAGGATACCCTTCATTTTTGGAGAGCCCTCTGAGCTCTATCTTTCTTTGGATTGTGAGCCAAGTATATATTTTTTTCTTCATCACTGTTAGTAGGAACCAGAAATACATCCTATAAGCTAAAGAAAAATAGACTTCTAGCTGCTTCATGTTTGTTGAAGCTTCTTCTATATTTACTAATAGAAGTTATTCAGTGCCTATCACATTTAACTTTAATTTAACCTCAATTCTTCTGAACAGGAATTTCAGGCGACTTCAAATAAACTGATATAAACATAAAAGGAGGAAAAGGGAAATGGAATGACATTGATAATATTAACATATTCTATGATGAGCTTAAAATCTGGCTATGTTCATCCACAGAGGGTAGGCAGAAAGAAAATTTTAAAAGAAATCATAGCTCAGATATTATAAAAGAGATGTACTTTTGACAGTGGAGATATACTTTTATTTGATGTAAAATGTTCAGCATTGTCAATTACATGGGACTTTGAGTGACATAATAGGCAATATATTCACATCAGTTTATATGAAATGCAGAAGCAATTTTTTATACTCTTACAGAACTGATAGAAGAAACTCTGGGGTGAGAGATATGATATGAATTTGGCTTCAGATAAGACTACATTCAAATTTTGGCTGTCTTATTTTCTTCTCATCTGAACTTGGTCAAGTGACATCTCTCAAAATATGGAAATAATTGTTTTTAGCATCTTTTTTCATCTTTGTCATCAGTACCATAACTTGTATCTCCTACTCAGTGCAAAGCTTATTATTATGAATAAGGATTTGGGATTTAAAAAAATAAATATTGTGCATTTGTTATAGGCAAAGATTGACAACTTCATTTTTAATTTTGAACAAAATCAAGTTGTCATATTCATTACTCATAATTATTCACAATATCTTCTTCAGAGACCTCAAAGTGTAATATAATCAAGTTTGTGTCATTTTGTGTTTTAGTTAGTCCCAATATAGATTTATCAGCATAATCATTCCATGAGTATCCTAAATGATAAGTATATATTTGTCATTTGGTTCCTATTCTGGATTAGAATTTAATCCATCATCTTGACAGATGACCCTTCTGTAGGTAGTTTAAATTACAAAAGATCTATACCAAAAGTATCTCTTTTCAATTGAATTATTATCTCCTTTATAGCAGGAACCATGTCTGATATTTTCTCATTACTCTTCAGGCTGCCTAGGAAAGGATTAAGCACAAGATTAGTGATGAATAAATACTTGGTGATTTATTGTTACAGGATTTAAGACTGATAATTTTCACATTTTTTTTTCACTGAAACTCAGACTTTATAACTCTAGAAAAGACTGATCAGTGGTCCTTGAATTGATTGTAATGTTAGCACTGATTAGACATAGAGATATAATTTAGTAGTTATGACAGTCCTCTGGGCTTTCAAGTCAAAAGTAAAGAAAGGCAAGATTTTCACTATGAAAAATATATATATAATTAATGATTTATGAAACTAAGTTTAATTTGGGAAATCAAATTTCTTTGGCCAGCTCATTTCTGTTGGAGTAAATTTGACATAGAAAATACCTTGATTTAATTTTGTCATCCTAAAACTAACATAACAAAAAACTGGCCTAATAAAAATTCTCTGGCCTAGATATGGTTCAGAATTCCTGAAATTGCACTGTGAGTATATTTGCTTTAAATCACAGAATTCAATATTATAAACACATATATAAATATGCAGTTTTGTTTCTTATTTTTTTGAGATAAGACAGTCGTAGAAATGGGTTCAATTTGTTTTTTTGATGTTACAGTGTGTCTGGGAAATATTTCTATGTAAATATATGGAGATATAACCCTATTCTTTTTTCTAATTTTAAAGTTCAAATGTAAAATTTAATAATCGTAAAAATACGATAATTTCATTTCTAAAATTAAAATGCCTGTAAAACCAACTCATCAGGTGGATAAATATTAAAATATTACCAGCACCTCAGATAGCCCTAATATGGCTCTCTCAGTCAATATACCCTAAAGATAACTATCATTCTGACTTCAATCATAATAATTTATTTTGCTGCTTCCAAAAATGGATTTATAGCACATGTACACTTTTGTTTTCATATTCTTTTGTTCAACATTATTTTGTGAGATTTAGTCATATTATTGTGAGTAGCAACTTTTTAATTCCATGTACTATTTCTTTCGGAGAAGGCAATGGCACCCCACTCTAGTTCTCTTGCCTGGAAAATCCCATGGATGGCGAAGCCTGGTAGGCTACAGTCCATGGGGTTGCTAAGAGTCAGACGCGACTGAACGACTTCACTTTCACTTTTCACTTTCATGCATTGGAGAAGGAAATGGCAACCCACTCCAGTATTCTTGCCTGGAGAATCCCAGGGACGGGGGAGCCTGGTGGGCTGCCGTCTCTGGGGTCTCACAGAGTCGGACACAACTGAAGCGCCTTAGCAGCAGCAGCAACTATTTCTTTAAATGAACATTTTTATGGATTTTTATGTTATTTATATTTTTGGTCATTTTAGATGAAGCTAGCATGAATATGTCTGTACATGTTTCAGTGGACAGAAGTACTCATTTTCATTTGGATATTTGTATAGGAGTACAACTGGTAGGTCATCGCTTTGCCAGCAAAGGTCCATATAGTGAGGGAAAGCTATTGTTTTTCCAGTCGTCATGTATGGATGTGAGTGTTGGACCACAAAGCTGAGCACCAAAGAATTGATGCTTTCTAACTGTGGTGCTGGAGAAGACTCTTGAGAGTCCCTGGGATTGCAAGGAGGTCAAATCTGTCAATCCTAAAGAAAATCAACCCTGAATATCCACTGGAAGAACTGCTGCTGAAACTGAAGCCCCAAAACTTTGGCCACCTGATATGAAGAGCTGACTCTTTGGAAAAGACTGGGAAAGATTGAGGGCAAAGGAAGAAGAGGACGACAGAGGATGAGATGGTTGGATGGCATCACCAACTCAATGAACATGAATTTGAACAAATTCTGGGAGATAGTGAAGGACAGACAGACCTGGTGTGCTGCAGTCCATGGAGTCACAAAGCGTCAAACATGACTTAGCAACTGAACAACAACAAATTTCCTGTGATAAATATGCTGTTGTTCCCCCAAACCATAAATATATTTATTCATTGGCCCCACCATTTCAAGTATCAATGTAGAACTAAAATAACTGTCTCTCTGGCTCCACAATTCACACAGTTACATTTTACATAATTGGACTAAATATGACACATTCTGACTACAATCCTCCCTAGTTTAGTATAAAATTATACTTATCATATGATTAACAAAAACCAGTGAGCAAGTACAAAGTGTGTTGCCATGCTAGGTTGCATATAGTAGAATTTATAAGCATTTTTTTCAACTTAGACCTATGTAACAATAATATCTGTATATTATGAAAAATCTATATATTATTGTGACTCACCATTCTTGTTAAGTATAGGTTAGGATCTTTAACATAGAGAAAAGAGTGTGTTCTACTCACAAAAATTCATCATAATTTATAGCTTCACATTTTTTCTTCCTTTCATATTTAATGCAAGTGAATGACAATGACATTTTTGCAGGAATAATCTTCAGTCCAGTTCACTAATTTGCATTTAAAAAATCAAAACAAACAAATGTTTACATATACATTTTATTGAAGTATACAGGTATGCAGAAACTTACAAAGATCATAAATGAACAGTTTGATGAATTTTCACAAACAAAACACACCTAGGTAACTGACCCCTGACTCAGAAATAGAATATCCGAAAAACAGGAAAAAAAAACTCTCATGACATTTTTCATTCATGAATATCCACAATCCTGAACTGTAATACTATCCATTATTTGTTTCTTGTTTTTAAACTTATATGAATATGCAGTATGAATTCTTGGTGTCTGCCTCCTTTTTCAGGATTATCTTTTGATATAAGCAGTTTTAATCTGTTCATTCTTATTATTGTGTAGTTAACTATTAAGAAACAAAAGCAGTATTTGTATTTTCAATTTTTGATCGTTAGCTAAATGATTTCCAGTTTTCTTATTATGAATTTAAGAATATAAATATGTGGGTAATGTATTTTAGTGACCATATACTTGCATTTCTATTGGATATATATAGGTAAAATTGGATTTTTCTGGGTAAATTATAATTCTTATTTAGACTTGGTACAAACTACGAAGTGATTTTCCCAAATGAGCTCAACTATTTATACTTTCACCAGGAATGTTTGAAAGATCTGTGACTATCTCCTCCAAATTCTTCTCTAATTTTTGTCTGTTATTTCTCTCATTCTTTTTTTCCCTCTGTATTAATATCTTATTCTTTATTTCTGCCCACTTCACAGTTTATCTCCCTTGCCCCCTCTTTCACACTTCTTCTCTTTCTCCTTTCTTTTTTCTTATTTTGTCCTTTTTGTTTTACCCTTTCCACTGGTATGCTTTAGTATCTGATTATGTTTTACATTTGCACCTATCAGAAGAATAATAATGTTGAGAACGTTTTCGTATGTTTTTGGTCATTTGGATCCCTGCCTTTGTAATGTGCCTGTGAAACATTTTGTCACTTCTTTTCTTGGACTGTAATTTTTCTTATTATTTCTTATTTATATTAAGAAATAATATTTATTATTATTTTCTTATATATGTTTATAATATTTTTCTTAAAATATTATTTTAAGAAAATAATATTTTTTATTATTTTTATACATTCTATACATAGCATAAAACAGCCCTGTTATCCCATGCTGTGGCTTGCCTTTTTTCTGTATCAGTGGTGTTATTTGCTGACCAGTATTTATCCTTGATGTTGTCTAAACATCAGTCCTCTTTGATTCATGCTTTTTATGTTCTACTTAAGAAATTTTTGTGTATTTCAACATCATAAACATATTCTACCTGATTTTCTCCCAAAACTTTATTGTTTTTGTCTTTGCATTTAGACATATACTTCTAGAAGCGTTTCAGTCAATGATGACAGGTGGGATAAATTTCATTTTTTTTAATATGTGTGTCTATTTGAACTAGCACTGATTATTGAAAATAAATTTTTCTAACTCTACTGGATTATCAAGTTTGTCACACATACAATTTACTGTATGTATAGATTGCTGTTTCTGGATTCTCTATTTTGTAGTATTGTTTTGTCTTTTTTTTTTGCTCTGCTGTTGCTAAGTCGCCCTGGGATTCTCCAGGCAAGAACACTGGAGTTGGTTGCCATTTCCTTCTCCAATGCGTGAAAGTGAAAAGTGAAAGTGAAGTCGCTCAGTCGTGTCCGACTCTTAGCAACCCCATGGACTGCAGCCTACCAGGCTCCTCTGTCCATAGGATTTTCCAGGCAAGAGTACTGGAGTGGGGTGCCATTGCCTTCTCCATTTTTTTGCTCTAATACTACTTATTTTAATTAGTAAAGCTTTTTAATAGATCTTGATTTCAGTATGTAATTCCTTCAGCTTTATTCTTTTTTAAGATTACTATACTTCAGAATATCTTATCTATTTATACACTCCTCCACAAATGCACATGCACAAATAAGCAAACCCAAATACTGGGATTTTTACTAAAATTGAGTTTACAAGTCCATTTGCCTAAAATTGAAATTTTTACCAAGTTATGCCTTCCTACTAGGCACATGTTATGTGTCTCTCCATTATTTTGTGTCTTAATTAGTGATTTCTAAATCTCATTGTAGAGGTCTTTCAAGTCTGTTAGACATATTCCTAGGTTTTTGATGATTATTGATGCTATTAAAACTTAATTATATTTTCAAACATAATTTTCTAGTTGTCTAATGCTTGCATTGTGATATAATTTATCTTTGCATATATGTAGTTTATATAGAACGTTGAGAATTGTGAAGGTGAGACCATCAAACATCCGGGTTGACCAGAGACTGTGTATGTTTGCCACATGAATCGTGTGCATGTGTAACCACTTGCATATCCCTGGCAGAAAGAGCCCACAATGCCCAGAGATGATGCCAGAGAGACCATATGAAACAGAAAGCAGACTGAAAAATGACCTGAATTAGTATTAATACATGCTCTCTGCCCACCCCCCTCATCTTTCAGCACATGGTGGAAACCTTACTGGCTTGCAGTGTCTGAGCCCTATCTTTGGCTAAAATATAAGCTATGTAAACACAAGCTTGACCTTTAAACAGTCAGGCTTAAAATCAAAACAAGGAAGGCATCAGTAGCTGCACATTGTTCAGGAAACAGACTTCACAAATTGACTCCTGCTGTAATACTTGTACAAAATGCATGGGAATGGCCTTTGAAGGCTCTGAAATGTAATCATACTTGATAGACTGAGGAAGGGGCTTTCCTGATGGCTCAGAGGGTAAAAATTCTGCCTGCAATGCAGAAGACCCAGGTTCGATCCCTGGGTTGGGAAGATCCCCTGGAAAGAGAATTCTTGCCTGGAGAATACTATGGATAGAAGAGCCTAGTGGACTACAGCCCATGAAGTCACAAAGAGTCAGACATGACTGAGAGACCAACACACACACACACACACACACACACACAGACTGAAGAAGAAGACCACAGTGCAAAGCATCATTCACCTGATAATAAGATTGCTATTGTTTGCCTCCAATATTTCTGGCCATTGAGGAAGTGAGCACTGGGTAACAGAAAGGGCTCCAGGAGAAACCTTCCAGTTCTGGCTCAGAGAGTAAAAGAACACGCATCATGCTCTGAGTGAGGCACCTCCTCTCCTTTTCTCATATTTTCCTTCCACTACTATGTGTCTCAGGCCATTCCACAGCAGCATTGGCAGCAGCACAACAGGAGCCCTGAGGAGCCCAAACTCTAAAAGAGAAGCATCTTCAGCTCCCTTTGCTGGATCTGTGTTCTAAGGATGGTGGGATCAGCCCCCATTGCTTTTTTTTTATAATTAATTTTTTTTGGACTATAGTGGATTTGCAATGTTGTGTTAGTTTCTTCTGTACAGCAAAGTGAATCAGTAGCCCCATTGCTTTTATTCTCTTTCTTTCTCTCTCTTTTTCCACTGCTTGAGTTACACTTTTATCCTTTTAGTGATGTCCTTCATTAATATAATGTGGTCTAATTTTCCCACTTTTAGTAAAATACAAAACATATAGATATCATATGATTCTACTGTACAAAGTTCAAAAGAGGCAAGTGTTTAGAGAAGTATTTTGGGATGATAAACCTATTTTGAAAAGCATGGAACTAACTACCATACAAATCAAGATAGAATTTAATGGAAAGGGACACTGTAGTGAGCTCAGTCAAAAGCAAAAGTGAGTGAGTGACTCCAGGGTCATGAAAAATGAAAGTGAAAGTGAAAGTAGCTCAGTCATGTCCAACTCTTTGCGACCCCATGGACTATACAGTCCATGGAATCTTCCAGGCCAGAATACTGGAGTGGGTAGCCTTTCCTTTCTCCAGGGGATCTTCCCAACCCAGGGATCGAACCCAGTGTGCAATGGAAACTTGAACTGAATGCATACTACATAAGTAGAGAGAATAAAACTCCTTCCTCTACTTTGTACATATTTGTATTAAAGTTTTTTATTCATATCAAGTAACTTACTTTGGTTCTATGATACTCTTGGGTTTTAAAATGTCAGCTTGCTTTAGTCTCTGTGTGCAACTATTGGCTTCATAAATATCGGCCCATCATTTTACACACACACTCAGGTTACAAGGCAATCTCAGTGAGACATTTCATTTTGAATTACTGTGCTTTAACTTAGCATATATGCATTACATTACTCTTAGCAGGACATTCTTAGCCCTCTTCCTCAGTTTCATTTCTTGATGAGACACTGAGTATCCTTTGTGAGACTCTAAGTATCTTCATTGTCTGTCACTACCTCCTTTAGATTCTTTAGTGCTCCTTTTAGACATAAACTTTTTGAAAGACATCTGTAATAGCCATCACTTATCAAATGCTTGCTATAAATTTTATACACATCATCTCATGTCATGCTTAAAATAGTGAGGTTAATATTTCACAAGTTTAAAGAATTGAGATTCAGAGAAGTTGAATAGCTTGGCCAACATCAGTCAGATAATTTGACATACTTGAATTTTAGATCTGTCTGCTTCAGTCATTCATTCATCCATTCATTCATCCACTCAGTATATGTTAATGGCCTGCTCTCATGCCTGTTGTTTGTAACACACTGGCAATGGGGGACAGTCAGAATCCCCTCCCTCATGGAGTTGACAACTATATAAACACTAATGTATGAATAAACAAGCAACACTTACATAAATCCATAATTGCAAGTACTTTATGCTATAGTGAATGCAAATCTTCTGTAGTAGAGATTGCTAATTGACTTGTACAGAGACTGACATGTCTAGACTAACCCTTTGCATTATACAACATAACCCTTCATATTAGGAGTGGTACAGCATCTGTTGAGGTGGGACAAGCATATCTGAAAATTAGTTTCAGAGTGATTCCACCAGATTTCTACCTCACAGAATGAGGTATTAATTAGTACTCAGTAACATCAGTCAGAACTTCAGTCATCCACAGACATAACACTGGTCCTCAGTGTAATGAACAAGCAGGAAGGGGCTTCAGAAGCTGAGTTCTGAGAGGCTGTTCATGAAAAATTGATCTAATTGATTTTTCATGTTTATCTTCTAAGACAGTGGTTTCCAGCTTTTGGCAATAAGAGGACCCATTTTAATTTTATGTGTATTCACAAATAATAAAAAAATGTATTTTTGATAATTTTGAATTGGAAAAAATCCAAGTCTAAAAGCTTTCACAGTATCAAAAACAATAAAATTATTTTATATGTTATTAATTAGTAAAGCATCTTGATGTAGTTAAAAACAATAGTATGTGTGTTTGGTCTCCAAGTGCTCTTTTATTAACTTTACTAGGGGACTGATGGAGAAGGCAATGGCATCCCACTCCAGTACTTTTGCCTGGAAAATCCCATGGACAGAGGAGCCTGGTGGGCTGCAGTCCATGGGGTCCCTAGAGTCGGACACGACTGAGCGACTTCACTTTCACTTTTCACTTTCACACATTGGAGAAGGATATGGCAACCCACTCCAGTGTTCTTGCCTGGAGAATCCCAGGGACAGGGAAGCCTGGTGGGCTGCCGTCGCTGGGGTCGCACAGAGTCGGACACGACTGAAGCAACTTAGCAGCAGCAGCAGCAGCAGGGGACTGATGGATGTGTCCCCAAACTGTGGGTACAAAATGCCCTGGCTACATTACCTGTTAGTTGTGTGATCTGAGCATGATTACTTAACCTCTATATGCCTCAGTATCTAAACAATGATAATGTCAAGAACAGATATAATGAAATATATACAAGAAAAATTTAACGGCTTAACGGTATATGTTTGTGTGTGTGGGTGTGGGTGTGAGAATGTGCACTATGCCTGCAGGAGACACCAGAGGCATGGGTTTGATCCCTGGATCAGAAAAATCCCCTGGAGGAGGAAATGGCAACCCATTCCAGTATTCTTCCTTGGGGAATTCTATGGGCAAAGGAGCCTAGCAGGCTACAGTCCATGCGGCCACAAAGAGTTGGACACAACTGAGCGACTGAGCACATTTAGCCATTTAGCACATAGTTAATATCAGTATAGTTAATGTAACAAAAGTGAAAGTATTAGTCACTCAGTTGTGTCCAACTCTTTGCGACTCCAAGGATCGTAGCCCACCAGTCTCCTCTGTCCATGGAATTCTCCAGACAAGAATACTCTAGTGGGTAGCCATTCCCTTCTCCAGGGGACCTTCCCAACCCAGGGACTGAGCCCAGGTCTCCTGCATTGAAGGCATATTCTTTATCATCTGAGCCAGTAATAAAAAATATTAATATACTGGTATGTACACATTATGCCAATGTACACAATGGAAACAGTGAGAGACTTTGTTTTCAGGGGTTCGAAATCACTGCAGATGGTGACTGCAGCCATGAAATTAAAAGATGCTTGCTCTTTGAAAGAAAAGCTAAGACCAACCTATACAACATATTTAAAAGCATGGACATTACTTTGCCAACAAATGTCCATCTAGTCAAAACTCTGGTTTTTCCAGTAGTCATGTATGGATGTGAGAGTTGGACTATAAAGAAAGCTGAGCACAGAAGAATTGATGCTTTTGAACTGTGGTGTTGGAGAAGATGCTTGAGAGTCCCTTGGACTGCAAGGAAATCCAACCAAGGATCTCCTAAAGGAGATACTAAAGGAAATCAGTCCTGAATATTCATTGGAAGGACTGATGCTGAAACTGAAACTCCAATACTTTGGCCACCTGATACGAAGAACTGACTCATTTGAAAAGACCTTGATGCTGGGAAAGATTGAAGGCAGGAGGAGAAGGGGATGACAAAGGATGAGATGGTTGAATGGCATCATTGAATGAGTTTGAGTAAGCTCTGGGAGTTGGTGATGGACAGGGAAGCCTGGTGTGCTGCAGTCCGTGGGGTCGCAAAGAGTCAGACATGACTGAGAGTCTGAACTGAACTGATGTACACATTTCATTTGAACATTATTTGTGTCTAACTCTTCACTTCCCCTGGTCTGTGCAGACGTGGCCTCAATACATGAGACTATAATATTATGTCCCTGAGTGATTATTGAGTACTATCTAGAAGAAGTACCTCATGGGTCACTCCCTGGTGGCTATTCTGGGTGTAGAGAGAAACTAAGTGCAAAGAATGCAGACCATGTGCTCACTCGGGCACACCCTGGCACCTACTACCACAGTTAGTGTTTTTCATTAGATCTGCATCCCCAGAAGCTGCTTACTTGGTTGCCACGCCCCATTTACTACTCAGGTTCCAGGATGGATGTACAATTGGACACCATGGACCCAGGCTTCCTGATCCACCTACCAGAGATCCTAAAAGAAAGGAAATGTTTGATGTCTCCTGAGACTGGAAAGAGGCCTGAAACTTTGTGATGGTCAAGAAGAAAGTGGTTGGAAGACTGGATGAATGTGTGATGCTATGAGTGTGGTCTAAGTGAAAATGTCCATCTCTCTAGACCTTGCCTGGGGGCGGGGCCATCCAGGCATCACTGCCCCCAAAGCCCCTTCATATATAAGGTAGGAATGCTAGGGCTAAAGTGAGGACCTGGTGACACAGTTGGATCCTGACTCTTAGGCAGGATTCCTGAAGGTATTCACAGAAGAGGTCTTTAGGAAAAGAAGGGAGTTATTGATTTAGAGGAAGCATTTTCTGTGACTTTTCATAAACTTAGACATGGATGACTCTGTCTGTGACTTTCTTCTGTTTGCTGTTTTAAAACTTTTTTCATTAAACTTGAAATTGTCAAGTTAATCACTTTTGTGGTGACTAATAGTGTTTGTGGGAAGACGAGAGATGAAAATAAGCCCACACCAATATACACATAAGAAACAAATGGACATGATCCCCCTCTTTTTTTTTTAATTTTATGATTTCAAGTGGAGTTTTGAGGAATGAAACTTCTTTGAAAGTCATCAGATCTCTCATAGCAAAATACAAGGAATGATTATAAAGATAAATTTAACCTGAAAAAAATTTATAATCAGTGCAAATACCTGGGTACTCTCCAGACAAATCTTATGCTCATCTTCATAGATGCAGCAACTATTCCTTCTGAGTCTATACCTCTAACTGCATATTAGTACTCTCCATTCCTGTTTTCATTTAGAAAGGAAAGTTAGTCATGCCTAGAATTTCCTTAAAGTTTATAAACAAAATGATTTATATTTTCCTGTCTATAAGTATAAAGGAAAAAAAACAACTAAGTTTTCATACTATTTTGGAGAAAAAGGATGAAATTCCCAAAAACAAAACAATAGCAATACCAAAAAATTCAACTAAATATAGATATAACAAAATAAGAAACATAATAATATAAGAAAGCAATAAAAGACAACATTTGTTTATAAGTTGTATAGTGATGAGGACTGGAGAAGGCAATGGCAACCCACTCCAATATTCTTGCCTGGAAAATCCCATGGACAGAGGAGCCTGGTAAGCTGCAATCCATGGGGTTGCTAAGAGTCGGACATGACTGAGTGACTTCACTTTCACTTTTCACTTTCATGCATTGGAGAAGAAAATGGCAACCCACTCCAGTGTTCTTGCCTGGAGAATCCCAGGGACGGTGGAGCCTTGTGGGCTGCCGTCTCTGGGGTCTCACAAGATCTGACACGACTGAAGTGACTTAGCAGCAGCAGCAGTGATGAGGACATCTGTGCATTCAAAGGAAAATATAAGGTTGAATCATTGTGGAAAGTTTCAAAAATATTACACAAAATTCCCCTTGATATTCTAGATGGGCAGCACATGAAATTAATTGAGTTGAAGTAAAATACAAGTTATAAAGATAGAGAAATGGGGAAATGTCATGTGGATTTATCTGGTAGCGGGCTGTGCATTGGACTTCTTTAAACACTGACTAAGGCTGGCATATAGGGAAGAAGCTTCAATGAAGTCAGTCAGTTCAGTTTGCTCAGTCATATCTGACTCTGCGACCCCGTGGACTGCAGCTTGCCAGGCTTCCTTGTACATCACCAACACCAGGAGTCAACTCAAACTCATTTCCATCCCATCAGTGATGCCATCCAACCATCTCATCCTCTGATTTCCTTGAGGATGGACTGGCTTGATCTCCTTGCAGTCCAGGGGACTCTCAAGAGTCTTCTCCAACACCACCTTTCAAAAATATCAAGTCTTAGGTGCTCAGCTTTCTTTATAGTCCAACTCTCACACCCATACATGACTACTAGAAAAACCATACCTTGACTAGATGGACCTTTGTTGGTAAAGTAATGTCTCTGCATTTTAATATACTGTCTAGGTTGGTCATAACTTTTCTTCCAAGGAGCAAGTGTCTTTTAATTTTCATGGCTACAGTCACCATCTGCAGTGATTTCGGAGCCCCCCAAAATAAAATCTCTCACTGTTTTCACTGTTTCCCCATCTATTTGCCATGAAGTAATGGGACTTGATGCCATGATCTTTGTTTTCTGAATGTTGAGCTTTAAGCCAACTTTTTCACTCTCTTCTTTCACTTTCATTAAGAGGCTTTTTAGTTCTTCACTTTCTGCCATAAGGATGGTGTCATCTGCATATCTGAGGTTATTGATGTCTTCCAGCAATCTTGATTCCACCTTATGTTTCATCCAGCCTGGCATTTTGCATTTCTACATATAAGTTAAATAAGCAGGGTGGCAATATACAGCCTTGACATACTCCTTTCCTGATTTGGAACCACGGTGTTCCATGTCCAGTTTTAACTGTTGATTCTTGACCTGCATACAGATTTCTCAAGAGGCAGGTCAGGTGGTCTGATATTTCCATCTATTTAAGAATTTTCCACAGTTTATTGTGATCCACACAGTCAAAGGCTTTGGCATAGTCAATAAAGCAGAAGTAGATGTTTTTCTGGAACTCTCTTGCTTTTTCAATGATCCAACAAATGTTGGCAATTTGATCTCTGGTTCTTCTTCTAAATCCAGCTTGAACATCTGAACATTCCCGGTTCATATACTGTTAAAGCCTGGCTTGGAGAATTTTGAGCATTACTTTGCTGGCATGTGATATGAGTACAATTCTGTGGTAGTTTGAGAATTCTTTGGCATTGCCTTTCTTAGGGATAGGAATGAAAACTGACCTTTTCCAGTCCTGTGGCCACTGTTGAGTTTTCCAAACTTTCTGTTATATTGAGTGCAGCACTTTCACAGCATCATCTTTCAGGATTTGAAATAGCTCAACTAGAATTCCATCACCTCCACTAGCTTTGTTCATAGTGATGCTTCCTAAGGCCCACTTGACTGCATTCCAGGATGTCTGGCTCTAGGTGAGTGATCACACCATCATAATTATCTGTGTCATGAAAATATTTTCTGCATAGTTCTGTGTATTCTTGCCACCTGTTCTGAATATCTTCTGCTTCTGTTAGATTGATACCATTTCTGTCCTTTATTGTGCCCATCTTTGCATGAAATATTCCCTTGGTATCTAGTTTTCTTGAAGAGATCTCTATTCTTTCCTATTCTGTTGTTTTCCTCTTTTTCTTTGCATTGATTACTGAGAAAGGCTTTCTTATCTCTCCTTGCTATTCTTTGGAACTCTGTGAAGTACTTTGAATTATTTAAAGATTAGTTTTGACTCATCCTATAGTGTGTTTCATGTAAGAACAGTCAAGAAACACTGCATAAGAAAACCTGGTTTTTGCCACCTCTTAGTAATTCATTTAACTTTCAGTTTTCTAATAAATGATCTCTAACTTTCAAAACACCATGGGTATAAATGAAGAACAACTGCCTGAGCTTTTCACAAAGCTCTAAAGCCAAATAAAATAATGTGTGTGAATTTATTTAACATACTATATAGAGTAAACTAATAATCTTGACACTAATACATGCACTGTAAGTTAAGCATTATCAGGTGAAACAAGCTGTCTGGCTAAATTTTTGAAAAGACAAAAATTGAAAATGCCTTGGAATTTTATTTGGAAGCATTCTTTTATAAACTAGTGTCCATCAAAATGTAAAATTATGTAGATTTTATCTCACAAAAAATATGTTTGAAATTCTCATTGTAATGTTCTTCAAATTATTGCAGAAAAATAACAACAAAAGGCAATAGGATGAGTGGTATTTTGAGCATAAAGATTACTTACATGTTTAGAAGCAGTTACTAGTCACTGTTTGTGAAGAATCCACCTGTCAATGCAGGAGATGTAAGAGATATGGGTTTGATCCCTGGGTTGGGAAGATCCCCTGGAGAAGGAAAGGCTCCCCAACTCTAGTATTCTTGTCTGGGAAATCCCATGGGCAGAGGAACCTCATGGGCTACAGTCCACAGGGTCACAAAAAGTTGGACACAACTGAGAATCTGTGCATACTAGTCACATGTCCTTAAGAAAACTTTTATCTAAGTACATGAAGAATTTGGCAGATAAAATCAAATTATTATGATTATAGCTCTCAAGAATTCCTTAAAACTATTTTCTCTATGCAATTTGGAAAATTGAGTAAGAGAGTATGGAAGAAACAGTATTCTTGACTTGTTTGAGAAGCAGTGTAATATGTTATGTTGTAAGTAAAACTGAGTTGAAAATACAGATATCAATGACAATTTAGTTTCAGAAGGGGGAGGATTCCCTCACAGAGCTCTCTGTTGTATAAACTAGGTTAATAAATGTAACTCTGAGAATTTTAGAAGAGAATCAGTAACTAGAAGTATGTAAAGTAAAATGTATATAAATAGTAACATAATAAAAAGATGAGACACCTTCTAGTTCCTTTCTAATGAGTGGACTAAGGGTTTTTTTTGGATATTGTTTAAGACCAAGAGGAACATGTGACATAATGATCAGAAGAAAATTTACTTTCCCTACAGAATGAACTATTTTTAGACAATGATATACAGAAAAGATTCAGGGAAACAGATTTTGGCATCTTGATAAATCTCGCAGGTGTGAATTATCTACTTAGGAATTTGTTTGAAAACAATTAATTCATAGAAAAAATGAATTGCTCATCATAGAGCAACCTACCTGGAATAAAGAACCAGAAATCTTGAGAGATGTGGCTCTTGGAAGTTCTCTCACTCGAGAAGAGAAAGTACTTGGGATCTAAATGAATATTTTCAACACTTCCTGAAAAATGCAGTTACCTCCGTTAGCTTCATTTATCTTTAATTGCTTTTTCCCATTCTCACTCTTTGTTAATGTTTCCATGCATTTTATTTCCACATATATTTTATACTCCCAGGCACTTAAAATGATCTTTTATACTTTTTCAGTATGCATGTATATTTACAATTTCATTTTGCTTCATTCCTTTGCATATTCATGCACGTTTCTAGGCTTGGTATTCTAGTGCCTTGAGAACTTTTATCTGAGGTTTTTAGGGTTGATTTTTCTGTTTGTTTGCCTGAAAATATTTTCATCTCATCTGCCTTTTGGAATTGCAATTGCTTGCTTACTAGATCTTCTCATTATGTACGGTTGTCTCTCATTCTTTTCTTCACGTTTTCCTCTTTTGTTTTCTCTGTGTGATTTTACCTGAGTATTTTACATTGATTTATATTTCTACTTACTGATTCTCTTCTAAAAGTATCTGATTTGCTGTTAAACTCATCAATTTGATTCATAATATTAGTTAATATATTTTTCAGTTCTTGAATTCTAAATTCATTTCTTAAAGATTTTCTTCTCCATTGAAATTATCCACTCTTTCTCTTGATTTTTTGCATATATTAATCATAGTGTTATGAATTTGTTAGATTAATATTTTTAAAGAAAAGTCACAGGGTACTGGATAGAGAACTTTGGTTCAACAAAAAGCCACAGGGGAAATTGATACAGGGAGTTTCTTACTTACATTCCTGGAGGAAGTAAGCCTCAAGGTTTCACATAGGAAGGTCAAGGCAGGGTATAGACAGAGACAGAGATGGGACCTGGGACATATGCTTTTATTAGAGTTATGGTGGTGGGTGTTTTGTGTTCCTAGACTAAGACTGATTGGTCAATTCAGACCAAAAATTTTAACTGGATTTTGGTAAGCATGGTTAAGGTCTTAACTGAGTGATGCACAAGGAAAAGACCCTGGAGGGCAAGGGAGACTGTCGATAACAAAGGCTATTGGAAAAGATGTATCAGGAACGTACATCTATTCATGTCTCTGCAGAATGTTGTCTACAGTAAGCAGTCATATGAAGGGTGTAATGTCATCTAAGGTGTTCCACGGGCTGCTCAGCCAAAAAAAAAAAAAAAAAGGATGCTTAAGCAGCAATACCATGAGATTGCTTAAACTCTTAATGATATGCTTAAAACTCACATCTATTTCCCAGAAACCTGAAATTCTCATATTTATAGGACAGTCTAATGCTGTCTTAACCCTGTCTCTTGGGATGTTTAATAAATATGTTTTAATTGAAAACTTGGTTTTGCTTTAGACATGTAATTAGGGTATAGACAAACTGCTGCTAAGTCACTTCAGTCGTGTCCGACTCTGTGCGACCCCATAGACGGCAACCCACCAGGCTCCGCTGTCCCTAGGATTCTCCAGGCAAGAACACTGGAGTGGGTTGCCATTTCCTTCTCCAATGCATGAAAGTGAAAAGTGAAAGTGAAGCCGCTCAGTCATGTCCGACTCTTAGCGACCCCATAGACTGTAGCCTCTCAGGCTCCACCGTCCATGGGATTTTCCAGGCAAGAGTACTGGAGTGGGGTGTCATTGCCTTTTCCAGTAGACAAACTACTGTATCAAAAAAACAAAAACAAAAACACACACACAAAAAAAACCTGAGTGAATTCAAAGCTGTTTTTCAGTCTTTATAAGAAATGAGTTATTCTGGTTTCTGTCTTACTCCTACATTATAGCTCTTCAGGGCTTCTAAGTGAAAATCTAGGATGTTTTTCATAGCCTCTTCTCTTTGACCATTTCTGAATTAAATCTTACAGCCTCTTCAGCATTGTAAAGCTCACAAAAGCTCTACTTTGCTTCAGTTTTTGACACTCTAGATCAACTTGGCAATTAGTAAATCCCTAATTGCCAAGTAAAATATGGTGAAATATCAGAATTTCCTGATTGCTTTTCCAGTGACTCAAGTATGTGTGCCTCTCAAGTCCTTTCAGTGTCGGTTCTTTTTAATGAACCAAAGGGATTTTTAATTTTTTTTTTTAGAAATTTTTACCTAATTAAGAACCTACTGTATAGCACAAGGAACTCTACTCAATTTTCTGTAATGACCTATATTGGGGAAAGAATCTAAAAAATAGTGGAGATATATATGTATATATATGTGTGTGTGTGTATAACTAATTTATTTACTGTACAACAGAAACTAATACAACATTGTAAATCAACTATACTCCAGTAAAAATTAAAAACAAAGTTTTAGAAGTTTTATGTTTATTCTTATAATGGATCTACTTCTCCTTCAAGTTATAACCTCATAGTTAGCCATGGAAGCTCTTGATCTTTTTTCAGTATTTGCTCTGAATAACATTCCTTTGTCTGTCCTGGGAATAATTGTATAATATAATGGTTATATCTTTTACAAAATACATTTTTTTAAATAAAATTCTGCTTTTTGTTCTGGTCTGCATTTATTTGAAGGAAATAATAAATTATTACCAAATACTAGTTCCATTTTGATGGATTTTTCTCAAACTATATCCATATAGTCCCTGAAGACAAAGTTAGTATCCATGGACCATGCTTTTTAGATTGCAATCAAAACTGCTATCAAATATCCTCAAGAGGTGAAATGAGAAAACAGAACAAAAGCAAAACAAACTGTTAATCACATTTTTTTTTTTTTACTCTTGAATTGAAACTGCTTTCAGGAATAATATTTCAGAGTATTTCTGACTGCTGAATTGAATACAATAATAATTACTACACATTTTAAAAATTACATTCATTGTATCACTAAATATCGGGAAAGGACTTAAAAAGTCATCAACTCTGACAATGTATGAGTAAGGGAATGGAAGTCCTTAGAGGTTAAATAATTTTGGAAAAAGTCACCATAGAAACACTAAATTTGTATCACTATTTACACCAATGTGGAATTTTAATGTAAAATATTAGACATGTCTATAGAATCATAAATTGCCCATATTCTCACAATCTTAAAATGTGTAAATATATTCATATATATTTAAAACACCTTATATGCATTCATACTTGACTTCCCTGGTGGCTCAGATGGTAAAGCATCTGCCTACAATGGAGGAGACCCGGGTTCGATCTCTGGGTTGGGAAGATCCCCTGGTGAAGGAAATGGTGACTCACTTCAGTATGCTTGCCTGGAAAATCCCATGGACAGAGGAGCCTGGTTGGCTACAGTCCATGGGGTCGCAAAGAGTCAGACACGACTAATTGACTTCACTTTCACTTTATACTTGATTTTAAAAGTGAAAAGCTAAAATGATTAAAGAGAGTCATTGAAGATGTACTAGAAAATAATGTGGGGCCCACTTTTAAAACATGAGTAAATGCATTGAAATCTTTTTAAACTGTATTAACATTTCCAAGCTCAACACTCAGAAAATAAAGATCATGGCATCCGGTCCCATCACTTCATGGGAAATAGAAGGGCAAACAGTGGAAACAGTGTCAGACTTTATTTTTCTGGGCTCCAAAATCACTGCAGATGGTGACTGCAGCCATGAAATTAAAAGACACTTACTCCTTGAAAGGAAAGTTATGACCAACCTAGATAGCATATTCAAAAGCAGAGACATTACTTTGCCAACAAAGGTTCGTCTAGTCAAGGCTATAGTTTTTCCTGTGGTCATGTATGGATGTGAGAGTTGGACTGTGAAGAAGGCTGAGCGCCAAAGAATTGATGCTTTTGAACTGTGGTGTTGGAGAAGACTCTTGAGAGTCCCTTGGACTGCAAGGAGATCCAACCAGTCCATTCTGAAGGAGATCAGCCCTGGGATTTCTTTGGAAGGAATGATGCTAAAGCTGAAACTCCAGTACTTTGCCACCTCATGCGAAGAGTTGACTCACTGGAAAAGACTCTGATGCTGGGAGGGATTGGGGGCAGGAGGAGAAAGGGATGACAGAGGATGAGATGGTTGGATGGCATCACTAACTCGATGGACGTGAATCTGGGTGAACTCCGGGAGTTGGTGATGGACAGGGAGGCCTGGCGTGCTGTGATTCATGGGGTCACAAAGGGTCGGACACGACTGAGTGACTGAACTGAACTGAACTGAACTGAACATTTCCAAATAAGTCTGGCTTTCGAAAGAAAACTTACTCAATAGTTTAATATTTTGAAGTTTTATCAACCTCTCTGTTATCTGTATCTTGCTGAGCTAAGGCTATATATATTATAAATAAATATATAAGAATATAAAAATCAAAAGCATGTGTATATTATTTTGGGAAGATGCTTTTAAAGAGGAACTCTAAAGAATGTCTCTAAGTGTATGAAAGTGGGACAGAAAGTTCCAATACTCTGTTCCATTTTTCAAAATTCAAAATATAAGTAATATTAAAAATTATTTTTGAATATAATAAATGTGAACACACTGTATCTGAGTGATTTTAAAGTCAATACTAAATTTAACCTTATAGCTAACATTTTAAATTTGTAACACTCTACATTGTGATTAGTTAGATAAAAATAAGTATCAACTTTCATTGTTCTGTGTATTTCCAGTTTCCCATTACAGCATATATATTTTTTTCATATTGTGAGATATCTCTCATTTGTGACCTGACTTTTGACAAAGATATGCAGTTATTTGAACACAAAATATAGCCAAGTTTTTTGCTTCTTTTTCCTCCTATTTCATTTGCTTCTGGACTTTTTAGTGTGTAGAAGAATGACCTCTGTGTTTGGATTCAGTAATTTCTTCTCTTCTGGCTTCCTCAGTCAACTTCGTGAAAGTAAACCTTTCCTTCTACATTTTTGACTTCTTGATCATGAAAAAGAGTCAGTTTGTCATAAAATATTTTAAAGGAAATCTTTAAATTATTCTTCAAAATAAGAACACTCTTTGGAAGGGACAAAGACTGAATAAAAGGAACAAAGGCAATAAATGGTGTGGAAATGCAAAAAAATAGAGGAAAACAACAGAATAAGAAAGACTAGAGATTTCTTCCAGAGAAGGCAGTGGCACCCCACTCCAGTACTCTTGCTTGAAAATCCCATGGATGGAGGAGCCTGTTAGGCTGCAATCCATGGGGTCGCTAAGAGTTGGACACGACTGAGCGACTTCACTTTCACTTTTCACTTTCATGCATTGGAGAAGGAAATGGCAGCCCACTCCAGTGTTCTTGCCTGGAGAATCCCAGGGACGGGGAAGCCTGGTGGGCTGCCGTCTATGGGGTCACACAGAGTCGGACACGACTGAAGTGACTTAGCATAGCATAGCACAGAGATTTCTTCAAGAAATTTAGAGATACCAAGGGAACATTTCATGCAATAAAGGACAAACATGGTATCAACCTAACAGAAGCAGAAGATATTAAGAAGAGGTGGCAAGAATACACAGAAGAACTATACAGAAAAGATTTTCATGACACAGATAATTATGATGGTGTGATCACTCACCTAGAGCCAGACATCCTGGAATGCAAACTCAAGTGGGCCTTAGGAAGCATCACTATGAACAAAGCTACTGGAGGCGATGGAATTCCAGTTGAGCTATTTCAAATCCTGAAAGATGATGCTGTGAAAGCATCATAAATAAGCCAGCAAATGTGGAAAAGTCAGCAGTGTCCACAGGACTGGAAAAGGTCAATTTTCATTCCAATCCCAAAGAAAGGCAATGCCAAAGAATTTTCAAACTACCACAGAATTGCACTGATCTCACACGCTAGTAAAGTAATGCTCAAAATTCTCCAAGCCAGGCTTCAACAGTGTATGAACTATGTACTTCCAGATGTTCAAGCTGCATTTAGAAAAGGCAGAGGAACAAGAGATCAAATTGCCAACATCTACTGGATCATTGAAAAAGCAAGAGTGTTCCAGAAAATATCTACTTCTGCTTTATTGACTATGCCAAAGCCTTTGACTGTGTGGATCACAATAAACTGTGGAAAATTCTTAAAGAGATGGGAATACCAGACCACCTGATCTGCCTCTTGAGAAATTTGTATGCAGGTCAAGAAGCAACAGTTAGAATTGAATATTGAACTACAGCCTGGTTCCAAATCGGAAAAGGAGTATGTCAAGGCTGTATATTGTCACCCAGCTTATTTAAGTTATATGCAGAGAACATCAAGCCAATTACCAGGCTTTATGAAGCACAAGCTGGAATCAAGATTGCAGGGAAATATATCAATCACCTCAGATATGCAGATGACACCACCCTTATGGCAGAAAGTGAAGAGGAACTAAAGAGCCTCTTGATGAAAGTGAAAGAGGAGAATGAAAAATTTGGCTTAAAACTCAACATTCAGAAAACTAAGATCATGGCATCTGGTCCCAACACTTTATGGCAAATAGATGGGGAAACAGTGAGAGATTTTATTCTGGGGGGCTCCAAAAACACTGCAGATTGTGACTGCAGCCATGAAATTAAAAGACTTGTTCCTTGCAAGAAAAGTTATGACCAACCTAGACAGCATATTAAAAATCAAAGACATTTCTTTACCAACAAAGGTCCATCTAGTCAAAGCTATGTTTTTTTCCAGTAGTCATGTATGAATGTGAGAGTTGGACCATGAAGAAAGCTGAGTGCCAAAGAATTGATGCTTTTCAACTGTGGTGCTGGAGGAGACTCTTCAGAGTCCCTTGGACTTTAAGGAGATCAAACCAGTCAATCCTAAAGGAAATCAGTCCTGAATATTCATTCAAAGGACTGATGTTGAAGCTGAAACTCCAATACTTTGGCCACCTGATGTGAAGAACTGACTCATTGGAAAAGACCCTGATGCTGGGAAAGACTGAAGGTGGGAGGAGAAGGGGATGATAGAGGATGAGGTGGTTGGATGGCATCACCGACTCAATGGACATGAGTTTGAGTAAAGTCTGGGTTTGGTGATGAAGGGAAAGCCTGGCGTGTTACAGTCCATGGGGTCGCAAAGAGTCAGACATGACTGAGCGACTGAACTGAACGCTGTGTTAGAATGGACTAAATCTAGAGCACTGACAACACCAAACACTAATGTGTTTGTGGAACAGCAGGATCTCTCATTCACTGCAAGTAGGAGAGAAAAATAGTATAATTACTTTGGAAAACCATTTGGTAATTTCTTACAAAATCAGAAATATTATGATACAATCAGCAATCATTCTTCTTGGTATTTAGTGAAAGGAATTGAAAACCTTGTTGTTGTCATTCAGTGGCTAAGTCGTGTCCAACTCTTTGTGATCCCATGAACTACAGCACACAGGGCTTCTCTGTCCTTCACTGTCTCCCAGAGTTTGCTCAAACTCTTGTCTATTGAGTCAGTGATGCCACCTAACCATCTCATCCTCAGTCATCTCCTTCTCCTATTGCTCTCAGTCTTTCCCAGCATCAGGGTCTTTTCCAGTGAGCTGGCTCTTTGCATCAGGTGGTCAAAGTATTGGAGCTTCAGCTTCAGCATCCAGTCCTTCCAATGAATATTCAGGGTAGATTTCCTTTAGGATTGACTGGTTTGATCTGCTTGCTTTCCGAGGAACTCTCAAGAGTCTTCTCCAGCACAACAAATCAAAAGCATCAATTCTTCCACACTCAACCTTCTACTCACATACATGTAATACACAATATTTGTTTTTCTCTCTCTGACTCAACCTCACTCTGTATGACAGACTCTAGGTTCATCCCTATCTCTACAATGGAGCCAATATTGTTTCTTTTTATGGCTGAGTAATATTCTATTATATATATGTACCACATCTTTATCCATTTATCCATTAGTGGATATTTAGGTTGCTTCCACGTCCTGTTGTAAATAGTCCTGCAGTGAACACTGGGATGAATGTATCTTTTTGCACTACAGTTTTCTCAGTATATGCCCAGTAGTGGGATTGCTACATCATGTAATAGTTTTATTTTTAGTTTTTGAGGAACCACAATATTGTTCTTCATAGTTTGCTGTATTAATTAACATTCCACCCAATAGTACAAGAGAGTTCCCTTTTCTACACACCCTCTCCAACATTTATTGTTTACAGATATTTTTGATGATGGACATTTTTATTGATGTGAGATGATACCTTAAATATAAGACCAGACACTATAAAACTCTTAAAGGAAATCATAGAAAGAACACTCTTGGACATAAATTACAGCAAGATCTTTTTTGAGCTACCTCCTAGAATAATGAAAATAAGCAAATGGCACCTAATTCAGCTTAAAAGTTTTTGCACAGCAAAGAAAACCATAAACATGACAAAAAGACACTCTTACAATGGAAGAAAATATTTGCAAACAAGGCAACTGATGTGGGATCAATTTCCAAAATAAATAAACAGCTTATGAAATTCAACATAAAAAAACCAAGTAACCCATAGTTACTTGATATAAATAGACATTTTTCCAAAGAAGACAGACAGATAATCAAGAGGCACATGAAAAGATGCTCAACATCACTAATTATTAGAGAAATGAGGGTCAAAGTATGTGCCTTTTTTACAGTTCTCCAAATGCATAGAATTTATAACATAGAGTGTGAACCCTGAAGTAAACTTTGAAATTTGGGTGACAGTAATGTGTCAGTGTATGTTTATCAGTTGTGACAAGTGTTCTTCATGGTGAAGGATGTTGATAATGGAGGAGATTATGCATGTGTGGGGCAATAAATATATGGGAAATCTGTGGACTTTCCCCCAATTTTGCTGTGAATCTAAAACTACTCTTTCTAAAACATAAAACCCATTTAAAAAAAGTCATTTCTACATTCTAACATGAATACAGGAGGCACAGATTGATGCCTATCCATCAGAGTTCAAGAGCAGCTAATTTTGAAAGCCTTTATTAAAAATTAAATTATAGAAACAAAGATTTTTAAAAACCTGGAAAATTAATTATGATGATCTTGTAACTCTAGAAATGAGATTCTCCCATGGTTTACTATTTTTTGATTGCTAAAAGATTTAGTTGTTCATTTCTTCGGTGACTTTACCACACTAGTTTTGAAAATGAATATTTGTATTTTTTTAAATAATTCCAGCTTTATTGAGGTGGAAGTAGTGTATAATATTATAATATATTTAAAGTTAATTATGTTGATGTGATACACATTATTTATTGTGAAAGAAATCCCCCCACTAGTTAATTTACACATGCAGAAAGGACTGTATTTCTTATCGTATATTGTCACTGTCTCTTCCTTTAGCTCGCATTCATCTACTGTTTTATGCCAAAGACTTTGACTGTGTAGATCACAGCAAATTATGGGAAATTCTTACAGAAATGGGAATACCAGACCACTTTATCTGCCTCCTGAGAAATCTATATACAGGTCAAGAAACAACATTTAGAATTGGACATGGAGCAACACACTGGTTTCAAATTGGGAATGGAGTATGTCAAGGCTTTATATTGTCACACTGCTTATTTAACTTATATTCAGAGCACATCATGTGAAATGCTGGCCTGGATGGAGCACAAGCTGGAATCAAGATTGCAGGGAGAAATATCAATAACTTCAGATATGTAGATGACACTACACTTATGGCAGAAAGTGAAGAGGAACTAAAGAGCCTCTTGATGAAAGTGAAAGAGAAGAGTGAAAGAGCTGGCCTAAATCTCAACATTCAGAAAACTAAGATCATAGCATACTGTCCCATCACTTCATGGCAAATAGATGGGGAAACAATGGAAACAGTGAGAGATTTTATTTTGGGGGGCTCTAAAATCACTGCAGATGGTGACTGCACCCATGAAATTAAAAGATGCTTGCTCCTTGGAAGAAAAGCTATGACCAACCTAGACAGCATATTAAAGAGACATTACTTTGCCAACAAAGGTCCGTCTAGTCAAAGCTATAGTTTTTCCATTAGTCATGTATGGATGTGAGAGTTGGACAATAAAGAAAGCTGAGCACTGAAGAACTGATGCTTTTGAACTGTTGTGTTCGAGAAGACTCTTGAGAGTCCCTTGGACTGCAAGGAGATTCAACCAGTCCATCTTAAAGGAGATCAGTCCTGAATATTCATTGGAAGGATTGATACTGAAGCTGAAGCCCCAGTACTTTGGCCACCTGATGTAAAGAACTGCTCGTTGGAAAAGACCCTGATGCTGGGAATGATTGAAGGCAGGAGGAGAAGGGGATGACAGAGGATGAAATGGTTGGATGCCATCACCAACGAGATGGACATGAGTTTGAGCAAGCTCCATGAGTTGGTGATGGACAGGTAAGCCTGGAGTGCTACAGCCCAGGGGGTCGCAAAGAGTTGGACATGACTGAAAAACTGACCTGAACTGAAATATTTTTATAGTAACTTCCTCAAATTCCAAGAACAAAGAAACAGAAAACAAAGGAAAAAAGTCTTCTATTTTTGCCAACTGTTTCAGTTTGAAACAATTCTTAGCCAGCCTTGCACTAAGTCTTTAGAAAAGTGGGAGGACCTTAGGCTTAGGATCTCTTGGGTCCTTTCTGAACACACATCTTCTCTGATTATGCATGTGGCTTTACAAGCTCCCTAGTATGCAAGGGGTGCTTTCCTGGTGGCTCAGACAAGAAAGAATCCCCCTGCAATGAATCCCCCAGGGATTCAATCCCTGGTTTGGGAAGATCTGGAAGAGAGCAAGGCAACCCACTCAACTATTCTTTCTTGGAGAATCCCCATGGACAGTGGAGTCTGGTGGGCTACAATCCACGGGGTTGCACAGAGTCAGACATAACTGAGCAACTAAGCATAAAATATACATGGGAGCTTTTCATTACCCTAATTTACCAAAATTTTCTCCCTAGCTATTCCTCTGAGGCTTTGGATAGTCTGTGTATGCCTCAATAGTAATCTTTTGGCCCAGGTGGCTACAGGTTGTTAGCTTTATAATATTTTTGTGTGATGCCTGTCACTTTTTCATTCTGAATTGGCTTGTCATTAAACAAAACAGAGGTGAGTGCCTTGGGTCCGTCGTTCAGGTTGACCTCTGTTTAGAGCAGATATACATAATCAGATCAGATCAGATCAGATCAGTCGCTCAGTCATATCCAACTCTTTGCGACCCCATGAATCACAGCACGCCAGGCCTCCCTGTCCATCACCAACTCCCGGAGTTCACCCAGACTCACGTCCATCGAGTCAGTGATGCCATCCAGCCATCTCATCCTCTGTCGTCCCCTTCTCCTCTTGCCCCCAATCCCTCCCAGCATCAAAGTCTTTTCCAATGAGTCAACTCTTCGCATGAGGTGGCCAAAGTACTGGAATTTCAGCTTCAGCATCATTCCTTCCAAAGAACACCCAGGGCTGATCTCCTTCAGAATGGACTGGTTGGATCTCCTTGCAGTCCAAGGGACTCTCAAGAGTCTTCTCCAACACCACAGTTCAAAAGCATCAACTCTTCAGCGCTCAGCCTTCTTCACAGTCCAACTCTCACAGCCATACATGACCACAGGAGAAGCCATAGCCTTGACTAGACGAACCTTTGTTGGCAAAGTAATGTCTCTGCTTTGGAATATGCTATCTAGGTTGGTCATAACTTTCCTTCCAAGGAGTAAGCGTCTTTTAATTTCATGGCTGCAGCCACTATCTGCAGTGATTTTGGAGCCCAGAAAAATAGTCTGACACTGTTTCCCCATCTATTTCCCATGAAGTGATGGGATAGGATGCCATGATCTTTGTTTTCTGAATGTTGAGCTTTAAGCCAACTTTTTCACTCTCCACTTTCACTTTCATCAAGAGACTTTTTAGTTCCTCTTCACTTTCTATCTTAAGGGTGGTGTCATCTGCATATCTGAGGTTATTGATATTTCTCCCGGCAATCTTGATTCCAACTTGTGTTTCTTCCAGCCCAGCGTTTCTCATGATGTACTCTGCATATAAGTTAAATAAACAGGGTGACAATATACTGCATTGTCGTACTCCTTTTCCTATTTGGAACCAGTCTGTTGTTCCATGTCCAGTTCTAACTGTTGCTTCCTGACCTGCATACAAATTTCTCAAGAGGCAGATCAGGTGGTCTGGTATTCCCATCTCTTTCAGAATTTTCCACAGTTGACTGTGATCCACACAGTCAAAGGCTTTGGCATAGTCAATAAAGCAGAAATAGATGTTTTTCTGGAACTCTCCTGCTTTTTCGATGATCCAGCAAATGTTGGCAATTTGATCTCTGGTTCCTCTGCCTTTTCTAAAACCAGCTTGAACATCAGGAAGTTCATGGTTCACATATTGCTGAAGCCTGGCTTGGAGAATTTTGAGCATTACTTTACTAGCATGTGAGATGAGTGCAATTGTGTGGTAGTTTGAGCATTCTTTGGCATTGCCTTTCTTTGGGATTGGGATGAAAACTGACCTTCCAGTCCTGTGGCCACTGCTGAGTTTTCCAAATTTGCTGGCATATTGAGTGCAGCACTTTCACAGCATCATCTTTCAGGATTTGGAATAACTCAATTGGAATTCTATCACCTCCACTAGCTTTGTTCATAGTGATATTTTCTAAGGCCCACTTGACTTCATATTCCACGATGTCTGGCTCTAGGTCAGTGATCACACCATCGTGATTACCTGGGTCGTGAAGATCTTTTTTGTACAGTTCTTCTGTGTATTCTTGCCATCTCTTCTTAATAGCTTCTACTTCTGTTAGGTCCATACCATTTCTGTCCTTTATCGAGCCCATCTTTGCATGAAATGTTCCCTTGGTATCTCTGATTTTCTTGAAGAGATCTCTAGTCTTTCCCATTCTGTTGTTTTCCTCTATTTCTTTGCATTGATCACTGAGGAAGGCTTTCTTATCTCTTCTTGCTATTCTTTGGAACTCTGCATTTAGATGTTTATATCTTTCCTTTTCTCCTTTGCTTTTCGCTTCTCTTCTTTTCACAGCTATTTGTAAGGCCTCCCCAGACAGCCATTTTGCTTTTTTGCATTTCTTTTCCATGGGGATGGTCTTGATCCCTGTCTCCTGTACAATGTCACGAACCTCATTCCATAGTTCATCAGGCACTCTATCTATCAGTTCTAGGCCCTTAAATCTATTTCTCACTTCCACTGTATAATCATAAGGGATTTGATTTAAGTCATACCTGAATGGTCTAGTGGTTTTCCCTACTTTCTTCAATTTAAGTCTGAATTTGGCAATAAGGAGTTCATGGTCTGAGCCACAGTCAGCTCCTGGCCTTGTTTTTGCTGACTGTATACATAATACTTTATGAATAAGTCCATCTCTGCCCCACCAGAACCAGGGAGCAAGTTCTCACACTAGGAATATGGCTCCTGTCTTTAAGCTCCTACTGAGCCAAAGAAGGGGGAGGGCAAAGAAAAGAAAAAAAAAAAAAATTCACAAAGCTTTTCTATCATTTTGACGTAGGCATTTTCTTAACTCACTGTTTACTTGCTTTTTATAAACCTTTGACTGTTCTCCAAAATTATGATAAAGTTGGTTCTCCAATTTAGTTAATATAGTAAATGACAAGTACTCCACATTGCATACTGAGATGATGAGGCCACATGAGTCACCTTTGAAAATAAGTTTTCAGACCAAGAATACATCCAACCATTAGCTGATTATCCATCTATAAATTGCCAAGAGAAGTTGGAAAGGCCAGTGGGGAGGCAGTAAATTCAAGAGAGGAATTTCAGAATTAATCAGCTTATACTCTGGTAGTCTCATTTTTTTCCTTGAAAGATGGACATGGGGGTTGTTTTCCTTTTGTGAGAAGGGCTTGGGCTTTATGTGTACCCTGGGACTTTAGGGACAAATTAAACTGTTCTCTATCCAGTATATGATAAATAAGAATAAAAGATTGCCTGAAGCAGCAGAATATACAGCTAGGATTTGGGAAATAACTAGATTATTATATATGATGGATCAAATGTGCACATTTTCCATTTACTCAAAGTGGACCATTTATGTGTACAAGCAAGAGAGAGAAAAACTGATGAGTACTTGAGCTGAAAGGATTGCCGATTGAAATAATGAGGCCAAAACCAAGAAGCATTTTATCAGCTTCTTTTGGACTAAACCAGTACATTACTTCTTAATTATTTGTAAAATTGCTCTAAAATAGCACCTCTGTAGGCTGCCATGGCAAGACACATGTGGATGAGAACAGCCAAAGTTGATTTACGTGGATTATTGACATGAAACATTTTGCTTTACTCAAGCAACTGGCATCATCTCAGCTGGAATGCTTATACCATAAAGTTTACTTATACAGATATACAACTCTAAACCTTGGATATGTCCTACTCTTTGCAAGCCCATGGACTGTTGCCCAGCACTAAGCTCCTCTGTCCATGAAATTTTACAGGCAAGAATACTGGAGTATGTTGACATTTCTTGCTCCAGGGGATCTTCCCAGCACAGGGATTGAATCTGCATCTCTTGCATCTCCTGCATTGGCAAGCAGATTTTTTCTTACCACTGGCCACCTGGAAATCCCTTAAAGTGTTAGTTGCTAATTCGTGTCCCATAAGTTCTTTTTTAGCAATCATAGTAAGATTTACTGGAAAAAATCAATATGTAGTAAAAAGCTGATATCTTTTATTTACTTTAAACAAAGATGTGGGGAAAAATAACTAAAAAACTTTGATGATTTACCCTCAGTTGATATGAATCTTTTAGCTCCTTGCTTTCTTTTTATTTTTAACTTTTTTCTCCCAAGAATATATTTCTTACATATGTCAAATGTTGCCTTTATACTTCCCAAACCATTGAAAAAATAAGTCTGAAGCTGTATAAGCCAATGAGGGAAGTCTTCTCAAATCTCTATAACTGTTAAACTATAACTTGTTGAAATCATTTGTGAACTTAAGGAGAACAGAGAAAGCATATATTTTGCAAATTCTCTCTCATGACCACACACTGCTATGAACAAATTTGTTATGTGATTAACATTCTTAATTCATTAAAACAGAACCATTTTATAATTCCTGTAATTAGGAAATTATATTATTCTTAAATCAATTAGTGTTAGAATTTTTTAAACAGATCTCATGCCCAAACTACAGACATTCTAAAAATGATACTCAATTGACAGACAGTTCTCAAATCTTCACTTATTTAATCTTCACTCAGTTGTTGATCTCTTTCAGTTTATTTATATTTGCCTCTAAGGATAATTTAATTCTAGTTGAGCTGTTTTCGTTCTTCATTAAAATACTGTGAAACTTATCTATAAGTCAGTTTTCAATTTTTGGTTAGAAATATGAAGAGATAACTTGGAAGCATATATATTAATTCTAGAAGCGTTGTGTGAGAATGAGGACATTTCATTTGTGTCTCTCCATAAACAGTGATTATAGCCCTGTAATTATTCTGCTTCTGAAGTTAGTACTCATGAATTCAGCTAGTATTCATGTATCCATTATTTCACCCAAATATTTTTGTGTCTACCATGAGCCTGGCATGTTGCTACACCAGTGGCTATAGAAAGCAAGTCTGTCAAGTCTTCTCTATTCAGAGGAAAGATCATTACTTATTATTTAATACTAATACTAGAAAGTTTGTAGGAGAAGTTTTCAAGCAGAAAAATAACAACTTCAAGTAGTACAGGAAAGGATATGTTTTGTCCTCCTCTCCTTTTATTTAATTTGTTACAGTGATTTTCTACTACTTTTGAATAAGCCATATATAATTATGAAGTCAAATGTAAGTTTCTGTGATAGAAAGCTTTTTTAACCAAGTACTAAAAGCAATCTCAGCAAATCAGTAGTTCTTCTATTTAACTATTGCCAGGAAAATAAAAACATGGCTTACAAATGATTACTTATATATATATATATATATATATATATATATATATATATATATATATATATTTGGGGCAGGTGTTAAAATTCCATAGAGGGAAACATATCACATGTGTTTCAAGAAGAGATAAAATCATTCAGTTCTCTAAGTATTAATAGTAAAATTGAGAACTAATTCATCATCAAATATTCGACTATGTGATCTAAATTTCTGGTAGATAACTGGTTTGAAAATGTTTTACACTAAACTTTATAGGCTGGTTTTCATGTATTTCAGTTGCATGACCATGCTGAGATGGGCAAGAATTGATATCTTAAGTAAGATTTTGGCTCAGCAATTGGTTCTTTCTTGGTACATATACATTTAGGACAGTGATGATTATCTCTTCAGTCATATGCCTTATTCAAGCTCATTAATTTTTACTACTGGTCATTAATTAAATCCCATACCTGGGATCCTAGTCAATAGTGAAACAAGCAAACAAAAAACTAATAAAATGTTACATTAAACACAGTTAAACAGGTTGCTCAAATAAGGGTATTTCAGATACCCAAATATGCTAATTTGGACTCTGCAGCCTAAAAAAATGGTATAAAAGTCTAAGTTTCATAAACCAATTTGTGTGAACCATGTTATAATACTAGTGTTCTGTAGATGAAATTTCGGAAAGAGTTCTAGGTGTTCTAAGCTATTCCTTTAGACAAAACCAGAATGACATTCCTGGACCCCACTGATTTGAAAATCATCAAATATATGTTTACTCAATTACACATTAGTATCCTTATAACCTGCTCCAAAGGATGTTGGAATCACTAAACGTTAATATTTTTCACTAAAATTGTGTCAGACACTGAACTAAGTACTGCACTAAACTTTTTTTTTCTTCCCATGAACCTTGTAAAATATATGCCACTTTACTAACGAGCTCTTAGTTGGTCATAAGTATCTCATCTGTTCTAAAATCAGGATTCAATCCTAAACAACATGATTTCATCCATTCTTTCTTAACCATGCAGAGCATGTGTTATGCGGGGGAAAAAATGGATATCAAAAACATCACTTTCTTTATAAAAACCCATGGGAGAAATTGACAAAGGTCTCATTGAGGAAAAATTCAGTTCAGTTCAGTTCAGTTGCTCAGTCATGTCCAACTCTTTGCCACCCCATGAATTGCAGCATGCCAGGCCTCCCTGTCCATCACCAACTCCCGGAGTTCACTCAAACTCATGTCCATCAAGTCGGTGATGCCATCCAGCCATCTCATCCTCTGTCGTATCCTTCTCCTCCTGCCCCCAATTCCTCCCAGCATCAGAGTCTTTTCCAATGAGTCAACTCTTGGCATGAGGTGGCCGAAGTACTGGAGTTTCAGCTTTAGCATCATTCCTTCCAAAGACGCGTTTCCCTTAAACAACTCGTTTATTGGATGCTGTGATTATAACTTCACTTTTCCTTTGTGTTTAATCAAAACACAATCTTCACAATCAGATTTGGTATCCACATTTATAAACTATATATAGTCACATAATATGCCTTTCTAGCTTACAATTGGAGAAGGAAATGGCAACCCACTCCAGTGTTCTTGCCTGGAGAACCCCAGGGACAGGGGAGCCTGGTGGGCTGCCGTCTATGGGGTCACACAGAGTCGGACACGACTGAAGTGACTTAGCAGTAGCAGCTTATAATCTTGCCTTTGTTAATGTTCTCAGATACGTTTAATCCCAATTTTGTTAATATCTGTCCTCTTCTTCATTTAAATCTGTTTTGGTAACAACGTCAAACCTTAGATAAAAATAAGCTATAAACAAATTCATTCATAGAGGTAACTGAAATTCATATTTGCATTCTTTGCTATATTAAAACTCAAAATAGAAAGTGTAAAATCAGTTTGCTAAAACACGTCTTCATTAAAAAAGTTCATTGGAAATATGAGCATTCAACTCAATTTTTATTTGAAAATATATTTAGATTCTCAAGTGATGGCATATGCTGTATGGATTTTTAACATTTACAGCTGCAAACTTATCACATTGGTCTCTTACAAAGACAAATGCAAAATCTGGTTGTTCTCCAATATATCCTGGAACATTTTGTGTTAAAAAATATGTTTCTTATACCTGCTAATGATTTGTATGCCCAGTAATTGTAAACAATTGCTGCTAACCCCTATGATTTCAATGACAGAGACAAAAATGTCAGAGAACACAGCAATCGTTTCAAATGAAAATGTCAAGATATCCATTAGAGAAGCATCAGAGGCACATGATAAATGTGAAAAGGTCAATGTTCTACCATGCTGTCATTGCATGTAATGCTGCTTTTCTTTAACTTTTGATGAGGTACATATTATTTACGCAGCTTGAAACATGCTCCAAAAGCAGACATTATAAAATATGGCTCATAAGTCATGGTAGATTGGAGACTACACCATATTACAGAGTTTACCATTTACTCATAAGTAAGCCTCCCATATGCAAAGTCACAAACTAAATCACCATGGAGAGGAATTTGATATAAAGAATTAATGTTTTCCTTTGGGATGACTGGGGCTTGTTTTGTTTTTGGTGTATAACCAGGTAAATTCCCTGGCCCTAAGTTGACATGATTTCATCACCTACAGCAATGATAAGCTTCCCTCACCTCACTTATCATGTTTGTGTCTATGAAATGTCAGAGAAATATTGAGCTCTGACACTCTAATTTCAACATTACTGCTTCCAAAAGGATATTATGATCTGTCTTATTGGTCCTATAGTCAGTGAATGCTTCTCACATTGTGAAAAATTTGGCTTTGAAGAATTAAGATATTGAAAAGAGCTAACCTAGTATCCTCACCAACTGGTTTCAAGTGTAAGAAACTCATTCTCTTAAAAACAGTAATAGCTGAAAGGAAGAAATAAATAACTTGAGGGTTTTAATTGATGCATTGTTTTTACAGAAATCAAATCTTAAGTACAAATTCCTTCTCTGTAATTAGTTCTACAAACATAAATGACCACGATTAGGGTATCAGCATGAAACATTTTTTGGTGATAATGACAAACAAACAAACAAAAAAAAACAAAAAAAAAAGTCTTTTTCTTTCTTTTCTATAAGCATGAAAAGAGAAAAAGTATATAGCTGCCAAGTGTTTCTCTGTTCCTTTTAACTGGGGATAAATGGAAAATAAAATTATATTTGAACTTAAATCCAATCAATTTCAGTACAAAATAAATGAAAATGTGAGACTTTTATTTCATCTCAAATGGTATTTATCATTAACTTGGTTATTATACTGTATGTGTGTTTTCATACTCAAGTTTAATTATATATAGATATAAATATATAGAGAGAGATGGGTATATACTTCCAATAGTAATATTAACTATTAATAATAGCACTGTGCAAATTATACTTTTCTTATCTAATCTTTGATATTAAAACACAGAATATTTTTGTGTGCTGGGTATTCCCACATATGAACATTTCTTTCTTCTCAATGGCATGATTTATTTTTCTATCATTTTAAAACATTTAATATTAAATTCTGTAAAGTTAGGTTTTTTAGAGTCTGTCTCAGATATTTTATGTGTAAAATGAAGCTATTTTGAGTATCTGTATCAAAAGATTACAATGAAAGGTAATACATGAACAGTATTTAATACTGTGGCGTCTTAGTACATAATAGTTATTAATATTATTATTGTTGCTGTGTTTGCTGTTATGTAAGAGAAACTAAAACTGAATGAATTATCAGATATTTGGAAACCAGAAGATTTGCTTTTTGATAACATTCTCCAGCACCAGTTTTCAAGCATCAGTTCTTCTGTGCTCAGCCTTTATGATCCAGCTCTCACATCCATACATGATTACTGGAAAAAACATAGGTTTGGCTATCTGGACCTTTGTGGGCAAAGTGACGTCTCTGCTTTTTAATACCCTGTCTAGGTTTGTCACAGCTTTTCTTCCAAGGAGCAAGGTCTTTTAATTTCATGGCTGCAGTCACCATCGGCAGTGTTTTTGGAGCACACAAAAATAAAGTCTGTCACTGTTTCCATTGTTTCCCCATCTATTTGCCATGAAGTGATGGGACTGGATGCCAGGATCTTAGTTTTTTGAATATTGAATTTTAAATCAGCTTTTTCTCTCTCTTCTTTCACCTTCATCAAGAGGCTTTTTAGTTCCTCTTCACTTTCTGCCCTAAGTCTCTTGGATCTCCTGCATTGTCAGGTGGGCTCTTTACCACTGAAACTCCAGTGTATTCTGCATATAAGTTAAATAAGCAGGGTGACAATACACAGCCTTGATGTACTCCTTTCCCAATTTTGAACCAGCCCATGGTTTCCCTGATGGCTCAGGGAATAAAGAATTTGCTTGCAATACAGGAGATGCAGGAGCTGTGGATTCGATCCCTTGGTTGTGAAGATCCCCTGGAGGAGGAAATGGCAAACTGTCCAGTATTCTTGCCTGTAGAATCACATGGACAGATGAGCCTGGTAGAAACACACACATATAAAATCAGAAATGGGATTGATGGATCATGTGGCAGTTATTCTTGCCTGTAGAATCACATGGACAGATGAGCCTGGTAGAAACACACACATATAAAATCAGAAATGGGATTGATGGATCATGTGGCAGTTCTATTCGGTTAACTGATGATTAAGATGGTAGAGAATCTGCCTACAATGCAGGAGACCCAGGTTCTATCCCTAGGTCTTGAAGATCCCTTGGAGAAGTGAATGGTAACTTGCTCCAGTATCTTGCCTGGAGAATCTCATGGACAAAGGAGCCTGGCTACAGTGCATCTGGTTGCAAAGAGTGGGACATGACTGAGTGACTAACACTTTTCACTTTCATTGTTCCATGTCGGGTTCTAATGGTTGCTTCTTGAGCTGGGTACAGGTTTCTTAGGAGGCTGGTAAGGTGGTCTGGTATTCCTGTCGCTTTAAGAATTTTTCCACAGTTGTTTGTGATACACACAGTCTACCCCAAAAGGCTTTAGTATAGTCAGTGAAGCAGAAGTAGATGTTATGAAAGTAAGCAAATCGCTCCCTTGCCATTTGAGATAAGCTGTTGTCAGGGAATTCACCAGTTTCTTACTGTTTTTTCTGCCCCCATACACCTTTGGGGCCAAGATATCCTGAAAAAAAAATTATAAACTAATATTTCCTTTTCCCTAAAAGGAAAAATACACTGTTCTAGATTTCTCTGGAATTTATGATCCCTGAATTAAAATTTTAAGACCTCAAATAAACTGCCTTTTTTGCCTCCTTGTGGTATTTTTCAGTTGACAATGGAGACAGATGGATAAATAAGTGTATATATATATATATATATATATATATATATATATATATGCATACCTCCATCGTATTGGTTCTGTTTCTCTGGAGAACCCAGAATAATACAGTAATGGTACCCATTACATGGATTTTATATACATATATGTATCCAGTGTATTTGTGACAGTATTTTATATTGCACTGAGCCTAGCATAATTGACATTTTCAAGATTTTGTTTTTCCTTCAGTGATTTTTATCCTCATTTCTTTCTGTACTATTTTTCCTTCCTCCGCAGGCCAAGGGCTACACTGACTTCTTCAGTCTGGTGAAATAATCTGTATCCACTTAGTGGGAAAATATGCACCAAAAAATGATTCTCTAAATGAATAAATATTTTTGGAGTAATAAATATCTAGTGTTGACATCTCACACAATATTCAGAGATTATTTGGAAACAGTGTATGTATTTTGAAGTCTTTACAGGCCTAGCCACCAAAGTGACCAGCTTTTACTTGAATCACATAAAATTGTCAATACTGGGGGGTCAATGGTCATTACATAAGAGTAAATTATACACATTTGAAACATGTTGTGCAATTGAATTCTTGTTGCAAACAAATTAGAGCTACAAGTTCCCTGAGCTTATTCATTTAAGATGTGGTATTCCAAGTGTAACTTTATATTTCTACCTTTAAAACATGATCTTCAAGAAGAATATTATCTCATAAGGCACTGAAAATTCAGTCACTTTCTTCTCATAGTTAGTGATCTATTACCATCTGTAGCATTAGAAATGCTTTCCATTTTCCTTTCATTCTAAAGTAGCTCTTTGCCATGAAGTGGCTGTTTTTATTCCTCAAAAACATTAAGGGTGACTTGTTTATTTAGCAGAGGATTCACTTCTCTGCAACTGAAGTGCATCTTTCTTTTCAGGAGTTCTTAGAGATGATTAGATGGCAAATACAGAACAGATCTTTTGGTTCTTTTAGAAATTCTCCTGGTTTACCAGTTGAGTCTAATACCGTCCCAAGGAATGCACAGTTTGGAATTTCAGATGTGTAAATATAACTCAAAATTGTATTATTTTTTCCTCTTCTTAAAAACCTCTTTATTGGGGTTGTAATTGACATACAGAAAGCTATAGACATTTAATACATACAACTTGAGGAGTTTGGAGATAGTATAAAAAGCAAGAGAGTTCCAGAACAACATCTATTTCTGCTTTATCGACTATGCCAAAGCCTTTGACTGTGTGGATCACAATAAACTGTGGAAAATTCTGAAAGACATGGGAATACCAGACCACCTGACCTGCCTCTTGAGAAGCCTTTATGCTGGTCAGGAAGCAACAGTTAGAACTGGACATGGAACAACAGACTAGTTCCAAATAGGAAAAGGAGTTCGTCAAGGCTGTATATTGTCACTCTGCTTATTTAACTTCTATGCAGAGTACATCATGAGAAATGCTGGGCTGGAAGAAGTACAAGCTGGAATCAAGATTGCCGGGAGAAATATCAATCACCTCAGATATGCAGATGACACCACCCTTATGGCAGAAAGTGAAGAGGAACTCAAAAGCCTCTTGATGAAAGTGAAAGTGGAGAGTAAAAAAGTGGGCTTAAAGCTCAACATTCAGAAAATGAAGATCATGGCATCTGGTCCCATCACTTCATGGGAAGTAGATGGGGAAACAGTGGAAACAGTGTCAGACTTTATTTTTCTGGGCTCCAAAATCACTGCAGATGGTGACTGCAGCCATGAAATTAAAAGACGCTTACTCCTTGGAAGGAAAGTTATGACCAACCTAGATAGCATATTCAAAAGCAGAGACTATACTTTGCTAACTTTCCATCTTGTCAAGGCTATGATTTTTCCAGTGGTCATGTATGGATGTGAGAGTTGGACTGTGAAGAAAGCTGAGCACAGAAGAATTGATGCTTTTGAACTGTGGTGTTGGAGAAGACTCTTGAGAGTCCCTTGGACTGCAAGGAGATCCAACCAGTCCATTCTGAAGGAGATCAGTCCTTGGTGTTCATTGGAAGAAATGATTCTGAAGCTGAAACTCCAATACTTTGGCCACCTCATGTGAAGAGTTGACTCATTGGAAAAGACCCTGATGCTGGGAAGGTTTGGGGGCAGGAAGAGAAGGGGACGACAGAGGATGAGATGGCTGGATGGCATCACCGACTCCATGGACATGATTTAGAGTAAACTCCGGCAGTTGGTGATGGACAGGGAGGGCTGGCATGCTGCGATTCATGGGGTCACAAAGAGTCGGACACAACTGAGCGACTGAACTGAACTGAATATACCCATGAAATCATCATTACACCCAGGGTATAAATTTATCTATCACCTTCAGAAGTTTTCTCCCACCCATGTTTAGATTATTATATTGATTTTTCTTCTGTGGTAAAAGACGTAAAATAAGATCTGCTCTCTCACTCAATTTTTAATC
Source organism: Bos indicus (assembly GCF_029378745.1). Classification (NCBI taxonomy): domain Eukaryota; kingdom Metazoa; phylum Chordata; class Mammalia; order Artiodactyla; family Bovidae; genus Bos; species Bos indicus. The sequence continues at coordinate 49,725,842 of NC_091767.1, read as the reverse complement.
TATTCTTTCTTTATAAAGCTCATCAAGGCAGTCCTAAGATGGCTGAGGAATAGGATGGGGAGACCACTTTCTCCCCCACAAATTCCTCAAAAGAACATTTGAACGCTGAGTAAAATCCACAAAACAACTTCTGAATGCCGGCAGAGGCCATCAGGTACCCAGAAAAGCAGCCCATTGTCTTCAAAAGGATGTAGGAAAAAATATAAAAGACAAAAAGAGAGACACAAGAGGTAGGGACAGAGCTCCATCCCGGGAAGGGAGTCTTAAAAAAGAGAGAAGTTTCCAAACACTAGGAAACACTCTCACTGCCAAATCTGTGGTGAGCCTTGGAACCACAGAGGGCAAAATAACTGGGAGGAAAAATAAATCAATAATTAAAACCCACAGATTACGTGCCCAACAGGCAGCACAGATGCCTGCACCCGCCACTAGCAAGCAGGGGCAGGGCAGGGAGGCATGGGCTGCATTGCTTAGAGTAAAGACGGGGCCAGAATGCCCTGAGGGCAATCTGAGGAAACTAACTTGGGCTAGCAAACCAGACTGTGGGATAGCTATCACGCAAAAAGCCCTAACCTAAGACACCACCAGGCCCGCTCACAGAACAAAGGACTGAGCAGAGCCAGCCAGCTGCAGACCATCCCCCTCCGGTGACAGGCAACCAGAACAGGAAGGGGGCAATCTCGGCCCCAGAGAGGCAATATCTACCAAACTGCAGGCTGCTAACTAAGACTTCTTGGGATTCTGGATGGTCCATATCCGCATGAGAAGTGCCCAGAGAACTGAATGGCAGGGACGGGGGAGGCGATAAGTCTCAGCAACCGTGCTCGCCAAACACTTGGTCACCTGAGCTGCTCGGACCTGGGAGGGCACAAAATGCAGGCCCAGCTGAGTCTGTGCCTCTGAGGACTACCCAAGTACCTGAACCTGAGCAGCTTAGACCTGGGAAGTGCATACAAGCCAGGGCTGGCCTCAGACAGTTCCCGGCAGAGCAACCCAGAGCCTAAGCAGTGTAGACAGTGAAAGCACACACTCTGTGAGCGGGGGCAAACCCAGAGTGGCCGAGAAACTGGGAACACACACCAGTGTTATTTGTTTGCAGCATCCCCCCACCCAACCCCCACAGCACGACTGAACAAGTGAGCCTTAAAAAGTGTCCACCACTGCCCCCTTGCATCAGGGCAGAAATTAGACAATGAAGAGACCAGAAAACAGAAGAAGCTAAAACAGAGGGAACCTGCTTGGAACTGACAGGTGCAATAGATTAAGACCCTGTAGTTAGTACCGACTACATAGGAAGGCGCCTAAAGATCTTGAGAAATATAAGCTGGATCAAGGAACTATCCGAAAATGAACTGACCCAACACTGCTCACAACAACACCAGAGAAAGTCCTAGATATATTTTTACTATCATTATTTATTTTTTTAATTAAAACAAATTTTAAGTCCTCTATTACTCTTTTAATTTTCATTTTTATAACCTATTACTTTGCAAAAAAAAAAAGAGATCCTATTTTTTAAAGCAAACTTCATATATATATTTTATAATTTTTGTGACTTTTTTTCTTTAATATTGTATTTTTGAAAATTCAACTTTTATTCTAGATTTTTAATCTTTCCTTTTTTATATTTGTTATCAATTTTGTACCTTTAAGAACCCAATCTTCAGTACCCATTTTTACTTGGGAGCGAGATTACTGGCTTGACTGCTCTTTCCCCCTCTGGACTCTCCTTTTTTTCCATCAGGTCACCTCTATCTCCTCCCTCCCCCTTCTCTTCTCTACCCAACACTCTGTGAATCTCTGTGTGTGTTCTCGATGGTAGATAACACTTAGGGAATTGATTACTGGCTGGATCTGTCTCTCTCCTTTTGATTCCCCCCTTTATCCTCCTGGCCACCTCTGTCTCCTCCCTCCCTCTTCTCTTCTCCATGTAACTCTGTGAACCTCTCTGGGTGTACCTCACTGTGGAGAAACTTTTCATCTTTAACCTAGATGTTTTATCAACAGTTCTGTGTAGATGGAGAAGTCTTGAGGCTACTGTAAAAATAAGACTGAAAACCAGAAGCAGGAGGCTTAAATCCAAATCCTGAGAACACCAGAGAACTCCTGACTCCAGGGAATATTAATTGACAGGAGCTCATTAAATGCCTCCTTACCTACACTGAAACCCAGCACCATCCAATGGCCAACAAGTTCCAAAGCAAGACATACCACACAAATTCTCCAGCAACACAGGAACATAGCCCTGAACTTCAATATACAGGCTGCCCAAAGTCACTCCAAACCCACTGACATCTCATAACTCATTACTGGATACTTCATTGCACTCCAGAGAGAAGAAATCCAGCTCCACCCACCAGAACGCCGACACAAGCTTCCCTAACCAGGAAACCTTGACAAGCAACCCGTACAACCCCACCCACAGTGAGGAAACACCACAATAAAGAGAACTGCACAAACTGCCAGAATGCAGAAGTTCAGTTCAGTTCAGTCACTCAGTCATGTCCGACTCTTTGCGACCCCATGAATTGCAGCACGCCAGGCCTCCCTGTCCATCACCAACTCCCGGAGTTCAACCAGACTCACGTCCATCGAGTCAGTGATGCCATCCAGCCATCTCATCCTCTGTTGTCCCCTTCTCCTCCTGCCCCCAATCCCTCCCAGCATCAGAGTCTTTTCCAATAAGTCAACTCTTGGCATGAGGTGGCCGAAGTACTGGAGTTTCAGCTTTAGCATCATTCCTTCCAAAGAAATCCCAGGGCTGATCTCTTTCAGAATGGACTGGTTGGATCTCCTTGCAGTCCAAGGGACTCTCAAGAGTCTTCTCCAACACCACAGTTCAAAAGCATCAATTCTTCTGTGCTCAGCCTTCTTCACAGTCCAACTCTCACAGCCATACATGACCACAGGAAAAACCATTACCTTGACTAGATGAACCTTTGTTGGCAAAGTAACGTCTCTGCTTTTGAATATGCTATCTAGGTTGGTCATAACTTTCCTTCCAAGGAGTAGGTGTCTTTTAATTTCATGGCTGCAGTCACCATCTGCAGTGATTTTGGAGCCCAGAAAAATAAAGTCTGACACTATTTCCACTGTTTCCCCATCTATTGCCCATGAAGTGATGGGACTGGAGGCCATGATTTTCTTTTTCTGAATGTTGAGCTTTAAGCCCACTTTTTCACTCTCCACTTTCATCTTCATCAAGAGGCTTTTGAGTTCCTCTTCACTTTCTGCCATAAGGGTGGTGTCATCTGCATATCTGAGGTGATTGATATTTCTCCCAGCAATCTTGATTCCAGCTTGTACTTCTTCCAGCCCAGCGCTTCTCATGATGTACTCTGCATATAAGTTAAATAAGCAGGGTGACAATATACAGCCTTGACGTATTCCTTTTCCTATTTGGAACCAGTGTATTGTTCCATATCCAGTTCTAACTGTTGCTTCCTGACCTGCATATAGGTTTCTCAAGAGGCAGGTCAGGTGGTCCGGTATGCCCATCTCTTTCAGAATTTTCCACAGTTGATTGTGATCCACACAGTCAAAGGCTTTGGCATAGTCGATAAAGCAGAAATAGATGTTTTTCTGGAACTCTCTTGCTTTTACGATGATCCAGCATATGTTGGCAGTTTGATCTCTGGTTCCTCTGCCTTTTCTAAAACCAGCTTGAACATCAGGAAGTTCATGGTTCACATATTACTGAAGCCTGGCTTGGAGAATTTTGAGCATTACTTTACTAGCGTGTGAGATGAGTGCAATTGTGTGGTAGTTTGAGCATTCTTTGGCATTGCAAGGCCACCCCAAACACAACAATATAAACAAGATGAAGAGACAGAGGATACCCAGCAGGTAAAGGAACAGGATAAATGCCCACCAAATCAAACAAAAGAGGAAGAGATAGGGAATCTACCTGATAAAGAATTCAGAATAATAATAGTGAAAATCAGCCAAAATCTTGACATCAAAATGGAATCACAGGTAAATAGCCTGGAGACAAGGATTGAGAAGATGCACGAAAGGTTTAACAAGGACCTAGAAGAAATAAAAAAGAGTCAATATATAATGAATAATGCAATAAATGAGATCAAAAACATTCTGGAGGGAACAAATAGTAGAATAACGGAGGCAGAAGATAGGATTAGTAAGGTAGAAGATAGAATGGTAGAAATAAATGAATCAGAGAGGAAAAAAGAAAAATGAATTTAAAAAATGAGGACAATCTCAGAGACCTCTAGGACAATGTTAAACGCCCCAACATTCAAATCATAGGAGTCCCAAAAGAAGAAGACAAAAAGAAAGACCATGAGAAAATACTTGAGGAGATAATAGTTGAAAACCTCCCTAAAATGGGGAAGGAAATAATCACCCAAGTCCAAGAAACCCAGAGAGTCCCAAATAAGATTAAACCCAAGGCAAAACACCCCAAGACACATACTAATCAAATAAACAAAGATCAAACACAAAAACAAATATTAAAATCAGCAAGGGAAAAACAACAAATAACACACAAGGGGATTCCCATAAGGATAACAGCTGATCTTTCAATAGAAACTCTTCAAGCCAGGAGGGAATGGCAAGATATACTTAACGTGATGAAAGAAAATAACGTACAGCCCAGATTACTGTACCCAGCAATGATCTCACTCAAATATGAAGGAGAAATCAAAAGCTTTACACACAAGCAAAAGGTGAGAGAATTCAGCACCACCAAATCAGCTCTCCAACAAATGCTAAAGGATCTTCTCTAGACAGGAAACACAAAAAGGATGTATAAACTCAAACCCAAAACAATAAATAAATGGCAATGGGATAATACTTATCAATAATTACCTTAAATGTAAATGGGTTGAATGCCCCAGGCAAAAGACAAAGACTGGCTGAATGGATACAAAAACAAGACCCCTATATATGTTGTCTACAAGAGACCCACCTCAAAACAGGGGACTCATACAGAGTGAAAGTGAAGGGCTGGAAAAAGATATTCCACACAAATAGAAACCAATAAAAAAAAGCAGGAGTAGCAATACTCATATGAGATAAAATAGACTTTTAAACAAAGGCTGTGAAAAGAGACAAAGAAGGACACTACATAAGGATCAAAGGATCAATCCAAGAAGAAGATATAACAATTATAAATATATATGCACCCAACATAGGAGCACCGCGATATGTAAGACAAAGGCGAACAAGTATGAAAGGGGAAATTAACAATAACACAATAATAGTGGGAGACTTTAATACCCCACTCACACCTATGGATAGATCAACTAAACAGAAAATTAACAAGGAAACACAAACTTTAAATGATACAATAGACCAGTTAGACCTAATTGATATCTATAGGACATTTCTTCCCAAAACAATGAATTTCACCTTTTACTCAAGCACACATGGAACCTTCTCCAGTATAGACCACATCCTGGGCCATAAATCTGGCCTTGGTAAATTCAAAAAAACTGAAATCATTCCAAGCATCTTTTCTGACCACAATACAGTAAGATTAGATCTCAATTACAGGAGAAAAACTATTAAAAATTCCAACAAATGGAAGCTGAACAACACACTGCTGAATAACCAACAAATCACAGAAGAAATCAAAAAAGAAATCAAAATATTCATAGAAATGAATGAAAATGAAAACACAGCAACTCCAAACCTGTGGGACACTGTAAAAGCAGTGCTAAGGGAAAGGTTCATACCAATACAGGCATATCTCAAGAAACTAGAAAAAAGTCAAATAAATAACCTAACTCTACACCTAAAGCAACTAGAAAAGGAAGAAATGAAGAACCCAGGGTTAGTAGAAGGAAAGAAATCTTAAAAATTAAGGCAGAAATAAATGCAAAAGAAACAGAAGAGACCACAGCAAAAATCAACAAAGCCAAATGCTGGTTCTTTAAGAGGATAAATAAAATTGACAAACCATTAGCCAGACTCATCAGGAAACAAAGGGAGAAAAATCAAATCAATAAAATTAGAAATGAAAATGGAGAGATCATAACAGACAACACAGAAATACAAAGGATCATAAGAGACTACTATCAGCAATTATATGCCAATAAAATGGACAACTTGGAAGAAACAGACAAATTCTTAGAAAAATACAACTTTCCAAAACTGAACCAGGAAGAAACAGAAAATCTTAACAGACCCATCACAAGCCTGGAAATTGAAACTGTAATCAGAAATCTTCCAGCAAACAAAAGCCCAGGTCCAGATGGCTTCACAGCTGAATTCTACTAAAAATCCAGAGAAGAGCTAACACCTGTCCTACTCAAACTCTTCCAGAAAATTGCAGAGGAAGGTAAACTTCCAAACTCATTCTATGAGGCCACCATCACCCTAATACCAAAACCTGACAAAGATGCCACAAAAAAAGAAAACTACAGGCCAATATCACTGATGAACATGGATGCAAAAATCCTTAACGAAATTCTAGCAATCAGAATCCAGCAACACATTAAAAAGATCATACCTCATGACCAAGCGGGTTTTAAACCAGGGATGCAAGGATTCTTCAATATCCACAAATCAATCAATGTAATACACCACATTAACAAATTGAAAAATAAAAGTCATATGATTATCTCAATAGATGCAGAGAAAGCCTTTGACAAAATTCAACATCCGTTTATGATAAAAACTCTCCAGAAAGCAGGAATAGAAGGAACATACCTCAATATAATAAAAGCTATATATGACAAACCCACAGCAAACATTATCCTCAACAGTGAAAAATTGAAAGCATTTCCCCTAAATTCAGGAACAAGACAAGGGTGCCCACTTTCACCATTACTATTCAACACAGTTTTGGAAGTTTTGGCCACAGCAGTCAGAGCAGAAAACGAAATAAAAGGAATCCAAATTGGAAAAGAAGAAGTAAAATGCTCACTGTTTGCAGATGACATGATCCTCTACATAGAAAGCCCTAAAGACTCCACCAGAAAATTACTAGAGCTAATCAATGAATATAGTAAAGTTGCAGGATATAAAATCAACACAGAGAAATCCTTTGCATTCCTATACACTAATGATGAGAAAATAGAAAGAGAAATTAAGGAAATAATTCCATTCACCATTGCAATGAAAAGAATAAAATACTTAGGAATATATCTACCTAAAGAAACTAAAGACCTATATATAGAAAACTATAAAACACTGGTGAAAGAAATCAAAGAGGACACTAATAGATGGAGAAATATACCATGTTCATGGATCAGAAGAATCAATATAGTGAAAATGAGTATACTACCCAAAGCAATCAATAGATTCAATGCAATTCCTATCAAGCTACCAATGATATTTTTCACAGAGCTAGAACAAATAATTTCACAATTTGTATGGAAATACAAAAAACCTCAAATAGCCAAAATAATCTTGAGAAAGAAGAATGGAACTGGAGGAATCAACCTGCCTGACTTCAGGCTCTACTACAAAGCCACAGTCATCAAGACAGTATGGTCCTGGCACAAAGACAGAAATATAGACCAATGAAACAAAATAGAAAACCCAGAGATAAATCCACGCACCTATGGACACCTTATCTTTGACAAAGGAGGCAAGAATATACAATGGAGAAAGACAATCTCTTTAACAAGTGGTGCTGAAAAAACTGGTCAACCATTTGTAAAATAATGAAATTAGAACACTTTATAACATCATACACAAAAATAAACTCAAAATGGATTAAAGATCTAAACGTAAGACCAGAAACTATAAGACTCCTAGAGGAGAACATAGGCAGAACACTCTGTGAAATAAATCACAGCAGGATCCTCTATGACCCACCTCACAGAATACTGGAAATAAAAGCAAAAATAAACAAATGAGACCTAATTAAACTTAAAAGCTTCCGCACAACAAAGGAAACTATAAGCAAGGTGAAAAGACAGCCTTCAGAATGGGAGAAAATAATAGCAAATGAAGCAACTGACAAATAACTAATCTCAAAAATATACAAGCAACTCCTGCAGCTCAATTCCAGAAAAATAAATGACCCAATCAAAAATGGGCCAAAGAACTAAACAGACATTTCTCCAAAGAAGACATACAGATGGCTAACAAACACATGAAAAGATGCTCAATATCACTCATTATCAGAGAAATGCAAATCAAACCACAATGAGGTACCATTTCATGCCAGTCAGAATGGCTGCTATCCAAAAGTCTACAAGCAATAAATACTGGAGAGGGTGTGGAGAAAAGGGAACCCTCTTACATTGTTGGTGGGAATGCAAACTAGTACAGCCACTATGGAGAACAGTGTGGAAATTCATTAAAGAATTGGAAATAGAACTGCCATATGACCCAGCAATCCCAATTCTGGGCATACACACTGAGGAAACCAGAATTGAAAGAGACACGTGTACCCCAATGTTCATCGCAGCACTGTTTATAATAGCCAGGACATGGAAGCAACCTAGATGTCCAACAGCAGATGAATGGATAAGAAAGCTGTGGTACATATACACAATGGAGTATTACTCAGCCATTAAAAAGAATACATTTGAATCAGTTTTAATGAGGTGGATGAAACTGGAGCCAATTATACAGAGTGAAATAAGCCAGAAAGAAAAACACCAATACAGTATACTAACGCATATATATGGAATTTAGAAAGATGTTAACAATAACCCTGTATGCGAGACAGCAAAAGAGACACATATGTATAGAACAGTCTTTTGGACTCTGTGGGAGAGGGCTAGGGTGAGATGATTTGGGAGAATGGTATTGAAACATGTATAATATCATAGGTGAAACGAATTGCCAGACCAGATTTGATGCATGATATAGGATGCTCGGTTTGGTGCACTGGGATGACCCAGAGGGATAGTATGGGGAGGGAAGTGGGAGGGGAGTTCACGATGGGGAACATGTGTACACCCATGGTGCATTCATGTTGATGTATGGCAAAACCAATACAATATTGTAAAGTAATTAGCCTCCAGTTAAAATAATTAAATTCATATTAAAAAATATATAAAGCTCATCAAATCAAATGGATAAATATTACTAGTTGTCAATGAGTACTTGATTTTAATTTCAGATAGTAGTGAATTAATGCATAATGGTTCTATTGTTGAGATGTAATAATGACATCATATAAGCTTGCCATCCCTTGAGTTCAGTTAATCTCCATTCTCCCCTCCAAATTATTAGCTGAGGGAGCACTGACACAGGTGCCACACGCAAATCAAAGTAAAGTATCAGTTTTATTTTGGCTGTGTGGTATAAGCCAGTTTTGAGAATGGTTGAGATTTTCTTCCTATTCCTAAATCTTTAACTCACCTACTACCATCTTCCCCAACCTGGGCCTTGGGGCCTTCCTGAGGCAGAGGAAGATCTGCAGAGCAAACTCTGAGGGCACACTTGTCCACTGAGCCTAGAAAACAGAGTCCGAGAGGTGCTGACCTGTACCTCAGCTGTGCTAACCAGGTTAGAAGCAAAACTACAGATTATACTCTGCTTGAGGGCCAGGTGGTCTGAGAGAGAAAAGGCAGGGCCACAAACATTGGGAAAGCCTTAAATGTGGCCAGATGTGGAGAAGCAAATGAAGACAGTGGGGAGAGGAAGCATTCTCCTGGAAATAGAGTGGAAACCACTTCTCTCACAAGGAGTAAGGGTCTATATATTTCTATTGTTCTTGGAGTTTTACTTCTTTTTGGTTGTTTTTCATTTTTGTTGCTGTCATTTGTATTTGTTGAATTCGTTGTTTTGTTTTTGTATTTTTTAGTTGGAGTATAGTTGATTTACAATGTTGTTAGTTTTGGGAATACAGCAAAGTTCAAGGCTTTTTACATTTCAGCTGAATTAAATCTATGATAACAAAGAAAGTATGTGTTGATGTTTCCTTTCTTCAAATGCATCAAACTACAGTTATTGCCTTGATCCCTGGTAAATTTCAAACACATACTTTATAAAAATTAAGTGGCAAAATTCCATAGATAACTTGGTATTTGGCCTGCTTTTTTGTGTTTGGCTCCATGATTTGCATGTATTTAATGAAATTAAAAGATGCTTACTCCTTGGAAGGAAACTTATGACCAACCTAGATGGCATATTGAAAAGCAGAGACATTATTTTGTCTACAAAGGTCCATCTAGTCAAGGCTATGGTTTTTCCAGTGGTCATGTATGGATGTGAGAGTTGGACTGTGAAGAAAGCTGAGTGCCAAAGAATTGATGGTTTTGAACTGTGGTGTTGGAGAAGACTCTTGAGAGTCCCTTGGACTGCAAAGAGATCCAACCAGTCCATCCTAAAGGAGATCAGTCCTCTAGTTCATTGGAGGGACTGGCGCTGAAGCTGAAACTCCAATACTTTGGCCACCTCATGCGAAGAGTTGACTCATTGGAAAAGACCCTGATGCTGGGAGGGATTGGGGGCAGGAGGAGAAGGGGACGACAGAGGATGAGATAGCTGGATGGCATCACTGACTCAATGGACATGACTTTGGGTAAACTCTGGGAGTTGGTGATGGACAGGGAGGCCTGGTGTGCTGCAATTCATGGGGTCACAAAGAGTCAGACATGACGAGCAACTGAACTGAACTGAACTGAATGAGATTAATAACTTGTTTAATTTATTTTCATTTCATAACACAACCAAATTTGTATCATAGATGACTTCCTAAAATCAGAAGCAAGTAGAGTAGAATAACTGGAATAGATTTCTCACTCTAATTTGCCTTTTTAAACTACATCATTTAAAAAACAAAGTTTGTAGTCCTGATAACCTCATTTTATCATTTTTTTCTTTATATTTTCCCCTGTTGTGCCATGCTTAGACAAAATAGTTTACTTAACTCAGTATCAAAAACATTTTTCTAGGCCTCTCCTGTAAGTTTAATAATTTTATCCCTTATACCTAGGTCTGTAGTCCATTTTGGAACACTCAGCAGTGGCCACAGGACTGGAAAAGGTCAGTTTTCATTCCAATCCCTAAGAAAGGCAATGCCAAAGAATGCTCAAACTACTGCACACTTGCACTCATATCACACACTAGTAAACTAATGCTCAAAATTCTCCAAGCTAGGCTTGAAGAATACGTGAACCGTGAACTTTCAGATGTTCAAGCTGGATTTAGAAAAGGCAGAGGAACCAGAGATCAAATTGCCAACATCCACTTGATCATTGAAAAAGCAAGAGAGTTCCAGAAAAACATCTATTTCTGCTTTATTGACTATGCCAAACCCTTTGACTATTTGGTCACAATAACCTGGAAAATTCTGAAAGAGATGGGAATACCAGACTACCTGACCTGCCTCTTGAGAAACCTATATGCAGGTCAGGAAGCAACAGTTAGAACTGGACATGGAACAACAGACTTGTTCCAAATAGGAAAAGGAGTATGTCAAGTCTGTATATTGTCACCCTGCTTATTTAACTTCTATGCAGAGTACATCATGAGAAACGCTGGGCTGGAAGAAGCACAAGCTGGAATCAAGATTGCCGGGAGAAATATCAATCAAACAAAGATCATGGCATCTGCAATCACCATCTGCAGTGATTTTGGAGCCCCCCAAAATAAAGTCTGACACTGTTTCCACTATTTCCCTATCTATTTGCCATGAAATGATGGGACCAGATGCCCTGATCTTAGTTTTCTGGATGTTGAGCTTTAAGCCAGCTTTTTCACTCTCCTCTTTCACTTTCATCAAGAGGCTTTTTAGTTCCTCTTCACTTTCTGCCATAAGGGTGGTATCATCTGCATATCCGAGGTTACTGATATTTCTCCTGGCAATCTTGATTCCAGATTGTGCTTCTTCCAGCCCAGCATTTCTCGATTTTGTAAGTATTGTCAAATATTATGGTTATTTAACAACCATTACATAAAGATCTGAAATAGTCAATTTCTATTCTTCAGCCACACCATCACCCCTATATCCATTTGTAGTCTGTCATTCCCCAACCTGAGACTCTGGAGACTACTCATCTATTCTTTAAGTTCTTTAGTTTTGCTTTTTATATAGGATGCAGTTTCGAGTCTGGCTTCTTTCGTTTACATCTTTCACTGAAATTTATTCATGATGTCACATGTATCAGTACTGTTCTTCATTCCACATTATTTCTCTGGTTATTATTTCACTTCTTTTAGAGAAGAGGAAATGGAAAATCAAAATATATATGTAACATTCCAAAGGACACACAGCTAGCAAGTGGTTAAACTAGTATTTATATTCAGTTTTGTCTGACTCTAAAGCCCATATTTTTTTTTCCACACAGCCATTCTGATTCAAATATGTTCATATATGTGTTTTTGTATGCATGAAAAAACACTTTGAAGTAGCATACCATTATATTAATAACAGATATCTATAGATGATAAAAATTTGAGTATTTTATTTTAATCTCCATTCCTTTCTTTGTATTTCACTTTTAAAAATAAGCCTGCCTTAACTTTACTAATCCATATATATGCACACATGTACACATGCACTAAATATTATTTTTAAAGGCAACTTATCTTCTCATCATTATGAATCACATTTGGATGATAGATACATTCCATTATCAAAACTAAACAAGTCCTTGCATACCAGGCCCTAAAAATCTACTCAGAAAAAAAAAAAATTCCTTATTAAAAAATTATGATTCCTGAAGTATATTTTAAATACTAAAGATGACTCAGTGGTAAATAATCTGCCTGCCATGCAGAAGACCCAGGTTCAATCTCCGGGTCAGGAAGATCCCCTGGAGAAGTAAATGGCAACTCACTCCAGTATTCTTGCTTTGGAAATCCCATGGACAGAGGAAATTGGCCAGCCACAGTCCATGAAGTTTCAAAGAATCAGTCACAATTTAGTGATTAAACAGAAACAGCAGCAGCTGTGGCTGTTGGTTCTCATTATTACCCCAGACTGGAAACCTCTGCTTTACATCCTTGAGCTAAATGCGTTTTCTTTAGTTTTTAACAAGGTTCATTTTTTTTAATTTGACCATAATTTCTTTATATCTAGTGTTTTTTGAAGACTTAGCTATCCTTTATTATTGTTGTGTAAAACAGTTATTTATCACAACCCATCTTGACACTTCTTGGTCCTCAGATATGACATGAACATATCTATTTCTGCTTCCATTGCCTTTATCTCAGTGAAGCCACGATCATCCCTTACCTGAATGGATTACTTAGTTTCTTAACTGTTATTCCCACTTTTACTCTCTGCTTGCCTTGCTATAGGGTCTCATTATGCAATATCTGTAGTTTTTCAGCTCAGTTCTGTTCAGTCACTCAGTTGTGTCCGACTATTTGCAACCCCATGGAAGGGCACCAGGCCTCCCTGTCCATCACTGACTCCCGGAGTTTACTCAAACTTATGTCCATTGAGTTGGTGATGTCATCCAACCATCTCATCCTCTGCCATCTCCTTCTCCTCCTGCCTGCAATCTTTCCCAGCATCAGGGTCTTTCCAGTGAGTCAGTTCTTCACATCAGGGGACCAAAGTATTGGAGTGTCAGCTTCAGCATCAGTCCTTCCAATGAGCATTCAGGACTGATTTCCTTTAGGATGGACTGGTTGGATCTCCTTGAAGTCCAAGGGACTCTCAAATGTCTTCTCCAACACCACAGTTCAAAAGTATCAATTATTTGGCACTCAGCTTTCTTTATAGTCCAACTCTCACATCCATACATGGCTACTGGAAAAAACATAACTTTGATTAGATGGACCTTTGTTGGCAAAATAATGTCAATTATTTTAGTCAACTATTTTAGCTACCACTCTTATACTTAAAGGTTGGCAGTTGCTCCATACTGCATTAAGAATAAAATCCAAACCATTAAATATACTTTACAAGGACCTGTATGATCCAGCCATTACACATAGCACCAATCTCAATTTCAGGTCTTTTTTTTCCACTTTCTCTTCTCTGGTCTTTGATAATTTCAATATTGTTAAATTATTTTCTGCTTCATTGTTCTCTGAACACACGTATTTGCTTCTGCCTTTAATGCTCAGTCTCCAGGCTCTTCGTTTGACTGGTTCTTTCTCAAATTTCAGGTCTTACTGTCTTAATAAAGTTTTCCCTTGACCACTCTTTCTCATATTATCATCTTCAAGGTACATCGTACATAACCATTTTATGTTTATTTCCTTATTTGTTAACTTTCCTATCCCTCTAAACATAGATTATTGAGCATTAACATCATACTGGTTTGATTTATCAATATATAAAGCATCTGGCAGAGGCCTGCCATTTTATACAGCTCTATATTAAACAATGGAGAAGGCAATGGCACCCCACTGCAGTACTCTTGCCTGGAGAATCCCGTGGACAGAGGAGCCTGGTAGGCTGCAGTCCATAGAGTTGCTAAGAGTTGGACACGACTGAGCGACTTCACTTTCACTTTTCACTTTCATGCATTGGAGAAGGAAATGGCAACCACCTCCAGTGTTCTTGCCTGGAGAATCCCAGGGACGGGGGAGCCTCGTGGGCTGCCGTCTTTGGAATCGCACAGAGTCGGACACGACTGAAGCAACTTAGCAGCAGCAGCAGCATATTAAACAATGTAATTGGTGCTCTTGTAGGACAACCTTAGCAGTCAGGTTGTATTTGTGAATGGGTGTGTGTGCCTGTTTGTGTATGCGCCCGGATGTGCAACCATGTATTCAGATACTTACTTTCATACATATGTACGTATATACATATGTAAAATTCTTAATACATTTGTGTTGATCTATTTAATTATCATAGTAACATGCATAATTAAATCCTACACTTATAAAATCTACATAGGCTCATCACCAGCTCATATAAATAGAATATGGTTTATAAGCAGCAGGGTTATATTGGTGATGTCTCTTGTTCTGAGTTTTAGAAAGTCTACCACTTTTTTATCCTGCTGATTGTGGATATTTTGTACATAGAAAACTAAGGTTCAGAAATTCAAGAATTATTGATCTCCAGAAACATTTCATCAAAGTTCCTGAAGTATCATCTGCCCTGTCATATAGTTTGAAACCATGACATCAAAACAGGGACTTTTCTCAGATGTATATTCACTCTGTTCCAACATCAAGATCCTCCTATTAAACCAAGGTAAAGGGGTGTTAAAACTAGAAGATGTGTGGGTCAGTTGTACATACAGAATGGTATATAATCTATTAAAGCTGTCAGACATTATCACATAATCCTACAGGTACAAAGGAGCATAGAGAGACTCGTTGGTTTACTTGATTAAAACAGCCAAAGAACAGTCTTTTTAGAAGCTAATTTATAGATATTGAATATATTGAAATATGTTGAATGTATTGAATATAACCTAAAGGGAAAGAGCAGCCAATTTTAAAAATACTGTTGCTTTACAAACTCCTTATAAGCTGCATTTAGCACAGTGTTCTTTTAGTGAAAGGAGCGGTACCCATTCTGCAGTGTGTGCAGTGAGGTCTGTAACATGACTGTAATAAAGATGTTTCTAGGACACGAAAATAAAACACTGTTTGCTAATGTTTTATAAGCTTATTCATTATCAATTCACAATAAAACATGAAAAAATCAGAGGATATTAATTTCTATGTTTCTATTGGATTTATTAAAATTGACAGATATACATGTAGACACTGTGAAAGCCAAAATTGACATGGAAATATGTATTTAAAGCATATAGGACTTATAGTTGTTCATTTTCATCACAAGATAATCAATAACTATTGTCATAGGGTCAAAAGAGATCCTTTTATCTTTACTGCCTGACCACAGGACACACAGCATTATATTCCTTTGAATCACTTATTTCTTCTGAATCTCCTACAAGTTCAAGCAATTGTCAAGCTTCTCTATGAAGTGGTGTCTCTACAGAGATTTTTCTAATAGAAATTATGCAATCAGCAGTTAGGTCTTCATTGCTAATGGTTCTATTGGACAGGAACAATATCGGATCCAAGTCTGGGACACTGTTTTGCTTTTATGATACTCAGAATATCTGAAACCTTGAAATGGGTTTTGAGTTACATCATCAAATTTTATAAATGCAGGGTATAATGTTTTATTACTGACTGAAAGGGGAGGGAAGGGTTATTGCTGTAGTGGATTCCTGGTAATTCCTCAGATAACTCTAGACAAGGAAGATTCAGTAAAAGCTTTTTTAAATTGCTGTTTGAAAACAGTAAACAAGTAATAAGTGTTTTATATGTTCCCAGAATTATTCTAAGTATATATATATAGGACTGTATGTCTTATTTATATGTTGTATTTTTTAATCCTCACAAAAGGCCTCTTTTATGAATAAGAAAACTGAGGTCCAGGTAGTCATGTAACTTGTTCAATATGCAAATAGTTAACAAGTGGTAGTTTGGTATTCAAACCTAGGAAATTGCCCATAACAGAAACTGGAAATTTGTTTCCATCAAAGGGACAGATAGTAAAAGTTTTAGTCTTCACCAGCCATGCAGTCTTGTTTGCACCTATACCATTCTGCTTCTGCAGTATGAATGCAACCACAGATACTATATACACAATGGTCATATCTCAATGAAACTTTCCTTGAAAGAAGTAGCTACAGACCAAACAACAACAAAAAGCAGACAAGGGGAATGGATATGGTTAAAGTATTAGAAGGCTCCGAAAACTTGAAAAAAACAAAACAAAGCCAGTAGTCGTTGACATTTGCACTGTTGACTGCCTTCTATGGGACAATGGTCAAAATAAATAGGTCATCTGAAAGATCAAATGGACTTATCAGCAAAGAAGAAATTGACACTGACCTATCTCTATCCAATTCTATATTATACTTGGAGATGTCATTTGAAATGCAATATATAAATATGCCAAGTTTTAAATTAATGCATATATTAAAATCATTCTCTTTCAACTCTCAAAAGATTATATTTTTCGTAAGTTTGATATAATTAAGTGAAAAATATTAAAATAGGAAGCTTCTACATAAATAAAAAAATCACACATATTTTATACTCTATTTATTAGAAATGTTCCTGGTGGCTCAGACTGTAAAGAATCTGCCCACAATGCGGAAGACCCAGGTTTGATCTCTGAGTCAGGAAGATCCCATGGAGAAGGGAATGGCTACCCAGTCCAGTATTCTTGCCTGGAGAATCCCATGGACAGAGGGGCCTGGTGGGCTACAGTCCATGGGGTGGCAAAGAGTCAGACATGACTGAGCGACTAATGCTTTCAATTCTTAATGTTAATAGTTTATCCAAATTCAAATGCCTATTGTTAATGATTATGATTTTTATAATATTTTATTGTCTTAAGTTACATATTCAAGAATAATAATGTGGTAAATGTGGGTTATTTTAGAGTACAGATTTTTTTTTCCTGTTTAAAACTATTTAAAAATATCTTTTTCCCATTGGTATATCAATTAATATAATAAAAAAGAATATTAATATGATATTATATTTAACAAATAAGACAGAATCATAAATGTAAATGACCACTTATTTTTCTAACCTATTTTTTTGATTTTTCAATGAGGAATTAAGTAACATGTTTAATCAGTTTTAAAGCATAATAAAAACATATGAATTATCATTAATTTTCCCTCTACTTTGAGGCACTGAGCCAAGTGGTTATTTTTACTTAATTTCCTTTTATAAATTCACATATGTTTTGATCCAAAATAAGTGCATGTGTGTACTCAGTCACTTTAGTCTTGTCCAATTCTTTATGACCTTATGGACTGTAGCCCTACAGGTTCCTCTGTCCATGGGATTCTCCAGGCAAGAATATTGGAATGGGTTGCCATGCCCTCCTCCAAAGGAGCTTCCTGACCCAGGAACTAAATAAGCATCTCCTACATTGCAGACAGATGCTTTACCACTGAGGCACCAGGAAATCCCTGATCTAAAATACAAAACGTTAAAGACTGAATGTCAGACTTTTGGACTCAGTGGGAGAAGGTGAGGGTGGGATGATTTGAGAGAATAGCATTGAAATGTGTATATTACCATATGTAAAGTAGATGTCCAGTGCAAGTCTGATGCATGAAGCAGGGCACCCAAAGCCAGTGTTCTGGGACAACAGAGAGGGATGAGGTGGGGATGGAGTTGGGAGGGGGTTTCATGATGAGGGGAACACATTTATATCTGTGATCGATTCATGTTGATATACGGCAAAAACCACCACAATATTGGAAAGTAATTATCCACCAACAAAAATTAATTAATTAATTGGAAAAAAAGACTAAATGACAATGTTACTGTCATGTTTTGGGCTTTTAGGATCTTTCCCCTTCCTAACCATTTCAGTTCAGTTCAGTCGCTCAGTCGTGTCCGACTCTTTGCGACCCCATGAATTGCAGCACGCCAGGTCTCCCTGTCCATCACCATCTCCCGGAGTTCACTCAGACTCACGTCCATTGAGTCCGTGATGCCATTCAGCCATCTCATCCTCTGTCGTCCCCTTCTCCTCCTGCCCCCAGTCCCTCCCAGCATCAGAGTCTTTTCCAATGAGTCAACTCTTCTCATGAGGTGGCCAAAGTACTAGAGTTTCAGCTTTAGCATCATTCCTTCCAAAGAACACCCAGGGCTGATCTCCTTCAGAATGGACTGCTTGGATCTCCTTGCAGTCCAAGGGACTCTCAAGAGTCTTCTCCAACACCACAGTTCAAAAGCATCATTTCTTTGGCACTCAGCTTTCTTCACAGTCCAACTCTCACATCCCTACATGACCACTGGAAAAACTATAGCCTTGACTAGAAGGACCTGTGTTGGCAAAGCAATGTCTCTGCTTTTCAATATGCTATCTAGGTTGGTCATAACTTTTCTTCCAAGGAGTAAGTCTTTTAATTTCATGGTTGTAGTCACCATCTGCAGTGATTTTAGAGCTCCAAAAAATAAAGTCTGACACTGTTTCCACTGTTTGCCCTTCTATTTCCCATGAAGTGATGGGACCAGATGCCATGATCTTCGTTTTCTGAATGTTGAGTTTTAAGCCAACTTGTTCACTCTCCTTCTTGAAGAGGCTTTTTAGTTCCTCTTCACTTTCTGCCATAAGGGTGGTGTCATCTGCGTATCTGAGGTGATTGATATTTCTCCCGGTAATCTTGATTCCAGCTTGTGCTTCTTCCAGCCCAGTGTTTCGTGATGTACTCTGCATATAAGTTAAATAAGCAGGGTGACAATATACAGCCTTGACGTACTCCTTTTCCTATTTGGAACCAGTCTGTTGTTAAATGTCCAGTTCTAACTGTTGTTTCCTGACCTGCATACAAATTTCTCAAGAGGCAGATCAGGTGGTCTGGTATTCCCGTCTCTTTCAGAATTTCCCACAGTTTCTTGTGATCCACACAGTCAAAGGCTTTGGCATAGTCAATAAAGCAGAGTTAGATGTTTTTCTGTAACTCTCTTGCTTTTTCCATGATCCAGCAGATGTTGGCAATTTGATCTCTGGTTTCTCTGCCTTTTCTAAAATCAGCTTGAACATCTGGAAGTTCACAGTTCATATATTGCTGAAACCTGGCTTGGAGAATTTTGAGCATTACTGTACTAGTGTGTGATTCTCCAGGCAAGAACACTGGAGTGGGTTAGCATTTCCTTCTCCAGTGCATGAAAGTGAAAGTGAAGTCGCTCAGTAGTGTCCGACTCCTCTCAATCCCATGGACTGCAGCCACCAGGCCCCTCCGTCCATCGGATTTTCCAGGCAAGAGTACTGGAGTGGGGTGCCATCGCCTCCTCTAATGATTATAATTACATTATTTTTTCATTTTTATTTATTGTCTTTCTTTTATCTTTATTGAGGTATAATTGGCATATAAAATTGTAAGATATAAAGTATACTTCATTATTTGATATACATTGTAAAAGGATTCATGTCATCTAGTTAGCACATATCACCTGACATGTTTATCTTTTTTTATGCATACTTTTTCTTGTTTTTTTAACATACATTTTTTTTGTTTTAGTTTTTATTTCTTTGTTTTTTGGCTTCACTTTGCAACATGCCAGACCTTAGTTCCCTTGCTGCTGCTGCTGCTGCTAAGTCGCTTCAGTCTTGTCTGACTCTGTGCGACCCCATAGACAGCAACCCACCAGGCTCCCCTGTCCCTGGGATTCTCCAGGCAAGAACACTGGAGTGGGTCGCCATTTCCTTCTCCAATGCATGAAAGTGAAAAGTGAAAGTGAAGTCGCTCAGTCATGTCCGACTCTAGCGACCCCATGGACTGCAGCCTACCAGGCTCCTCCGTCCATGGGATTTTCTAGGCAAAAGTACTGGAGTTGGGTGCCATTGCCTTCTCTTACCTGGGATCAAACCCATGTCCCCTGCAGTGTAAGTGAAGAGTCTTAACCACTGGATGACTAGGGAGGTCCTGTTTATCTGTTTTTTTTGTATGTATGAGAACATTTACATTCTATTTTCTTAGCAAATTTAGATTATACAATATAAACTAATCAACTATAGTCATCATATTAACACACTAGGCACTTATTCATCTTGTACCTGAGAGTTTCTACCTTTTTATCAACTGCTCTCTATTTTCCCAACCCCTAGTTCCTGGTAGCCACTTTTAAACATTCTGTTTCTATGGATTTCACATTTATTTTCATATTCCACATAGAAGTGATACCATACAGTATTTATATTCTCTGTTTGCCTTATTTCACTTAACATATTACCTCAAGATCCATCTATGTTGTGGCAAGCTGGAGAATTTCTTTCTTTCTCATGACTAGAGAATTTTCCTTTCTCATGACTGAAGTATATATATATATATATATATATATATATATATATATATAATCTTCTTTATTCATCTATTAACGAACATTTAGATTGTTTCTATATCTAGGTTATTGTAAACAATGTTGTAATGAACATAGAATGCAGATATCTCTCTGAAATATTTTCTTTGGCTATATACCTAGAATTAGGATGGCTGGATCATGTGGTAAAGTTCTAGTTTTAATTTCTCAAAGAACCTCCATACTGTTTCCCAAAGTGACTATACCAATTTACATTCTCACCAATGTGCATGAAGATTCCCTTTTCTTTCTCATCAACACTTATTATCTCTTCTTTTTTATCACAGTCTTTGTCTTTAATTTTTGACATTTTAATTATAATGTGGTTTGGTATGGATCCTTTGGGTTCATCTTATTTTGAATTCTCTGGGCTTCCTGAATCTGGATGTTTGTTATTTTCCCCATATTCAGCCATTATTTCTTAGAATAAGTTTCTAATCTTTTCTCTCTCCTCTACTAGGCTCCTCTAGAAAGTGTATGGGGTCACAAAGAGTTGGACATGACTTAGCGACTAAACCACACCACACACAAAGTGTATATTGGTCCACTTGATGATGTCCCATAAATTCCTTATGCTGTATTGATTCAAATTTCTTGTTGTCCCTCTGACTGGATAAATTCCTCCGTCCTGTTCTACGGTTCACAGATGCTTTATTCTACTTCATCCAGTCAACTATTGAATCCCATGATTGAATTTTTCAGTTCATTTATTATATTTGTCATCTCTGTGATTTATGTTTGGTACTTCCTTACATATTCTGCCTCTGTTGATATTCTCATTTTCTTCATGCATTTTTTTTTTTCCTTCTGACCTCTGTGAACAATTTTATGACTGTCATTTTGAACTTTTTAGCCTATAAATTACTTATCGCCATTTCATTAAATTTTGTTTCTGGGGTTTTATATTGTCCTTTCATTTGGAACATATTCCTATATCTTCATTTTTCCTTACTTTCTGTGTTGATTTCTGCACATTAGATAAAACAGCCATCTCTCCTAGTCTTGAGTGGAATGGACTTGTGTAGAGTAGGAAACATTGATAAGCTTAGCCTGAGCTTATGGTTTCCTCTCCAATTTCTATGTTTGTCCAAATTTTCTTTATTGTTCTTAGTAACTCCCAATAGTTTGCTAACATTTGCCAAGGTTCCAAAAGGGAGAAATCACAGTGAGCACCTAGAAGCAGGTTGGTTGGAAGCCAGGTCATCAGGCAGCTGCTAAAAATGTATGTAGTTTCCCTTTCCAGAGATAAACTGGGAAATAGGGTTTTTGCTTGCTCCCTCTGTGCGAATCCCAAGTGTATAGCCAAGTGTCAAGAGTAGGGGTGTGTGAATTTACTCCACTAAAAACTGCTTCTGTGTTTGCTACAAACCCGTGGGACTCATAATGCAAGACCCAGTGGCTATCAAGCAAAGTGATCCAGCAACCTACCCTTTGGGTAGTAGTCACAAAAGCTGGGGCACAACACCTGCATACAAACCCCTTCTAGGGAGACAGTGGTGATTTGGACAGAGGGAGTGAGAAGGCAAAGGTGGCGTCTGCTGGCTACTCTGGTCTCTGGAAGGTCTACAGTCAACCCCTACATAAACTTAACTTTCTTACTTGAACTTTATTTAAGAAGTTTAGTCCTTCCTATCAATCATTTTGAAATATTTGCTACACAAAAATTATTAATTTCAGCATATGTTTTAGTTGGCTAGAAAATGTTCTTAAATAATACTTTTCTGTATTTTCTAAGAAAATACATAGATGATAGGTTTTCTGATTTCTTTTTTAAACTTCAGAATACTCATAAATTCCTTTTCCACATGAATTGCAATCTTTTAATTTTAAAATTCTTGGCTATATGAAATTTTTCTTTCAGATATTCATAATTTCTGTTCTATTATCTTTTAAATATTTTTCTTCCTTAATGTTTATTCTTTGTGCTGGATTATGTTTTAAGTACACATAAGTTAGAGTGGCAGTGCTTTCCAGGTTTTGTGCAATAAGTTGTCTGTCTTGTAGTCAAAATGTCCAATAGTAAATTAAATTCTTTTCTTTCTCCTTATTTTGGTACATTTCCTATTTATTTTTCTTTAGTATAACATTGAGAGAATTTGTGTCAGAAATTATTAAGCAGGACTAATAGTAAGCCTAAATCCATATGTTCTTTTGCTTATGCTGTTATCATGTGGTAGAATGAATTCCATAATCTCACAGTCAAAGAATAACAATATTTAGAATGAGGTGACCATTTAGAAATTGATGGTTACCACTCCTTTAGACATGAGTAAACTGAGGCCCAGAGACATGTTTTAAAGAAGTTCATAGAGTTGTTTGTCAATAATATCAAGACTAAAAGTTTCATCCTTTTTTCTTCCAGTATTTACTTACCTGACTATTCCATTTATCATTTCCTTCTTATTCATTTCTGTCTGAATCTCTATTCTTCTCATGGCACATTTCTAGCCCTTTGTGAACCAGGCCTCTGTTCACCCTGCTTGAAGAACTGTCAGATATCATTGTCCAAAGGACCTTTTCTTTTTAGAACGAGGTATAAATGCCCCCATCTGATTCGTGCATGAGCTTTACTTTGTTCAAAAAGACATTTTCATTTTGTTTTTGTCGTTGTATGTTTTCTGAATTCTGTGTGGTCACTGAATTAATTTTGCCTAAAAGAAAAAGTTACTTGTTTTTTAGTATTATACTTTATTCTGTTCACTTGTTCTATAGGTTGGTGTAAAATTTAATTTTATTTTGTAAAAAACTACAATTTAAAATATGTTTTGTTCTGGGTTTCAATTTCATGGGTTATATTTTGTTTTTTGGTATTTATTCCACATGTTCGTATTGACTGAGACTTGAATCATTAATTGTTGTTTTGTAGGAGTCATTTAATGTCTAAACATTAATTTAATCCACTTAAAATAATTTTATACTGTTTTTCTGAAAACAAGAAGTTGATGACAAAAAGCCAATAAAACTAAATCTGTCTCACTTTAAATTCAGTAGCTCTTTTTTTCTTTTAACCAAATCCTGTTTTATCAACTTTTGTTCCTTCTATCAATACATCTAGATCACAATGGATTCTTGACAAATGATAATATATAAACTTAGAGATTCAAGTGATGCCAGATAGATACATAGGTGATAAATCTATATAGATATGAATTTATTGGCTGGTTGAGTTTGTATTTCAAATGACAATATATAAATTTAGAGTAAAATAGGAGGAAGTAATTCAAGTGATGCCAGATAGATATATAGGTGATAAATTGATATAGATATGAATTTATTGACTGGTTGAGTTACGTATGTCCTTCCTCATTAATGTGCTCTTTTATCAAATAACCTTCACCCACGCATTTAACAAAGCTAAGTATCTTGTTTTTTGTTTTCATTAAAATTTATTAAATTACCAAATACCATATATTAGGCAGCCAGGATAAATTACTAGTCTTTTACTAGACTCATTTTCCCAGTAAAGAGATTAGCAGGATTTGTTGCAAATAAATAGAATTATCAGTTGCTTAAAACAGAAAATCATAGAGATCCTTGCTACTCAATGTGTGATTCACTAACCAGCAGCTTGACATCAAACATACAGAAACACATGGAAAATATATAACATCTTCCATACATCTACCTCCAAGAATTAACAAATGGTTACATTTGCTTCAAGTATTTTTTTTCTTTGAATAAAATGCTGCAGATATAACTGAAATTTTTTGAACCTTCTGGTCCCTTTAACTTCTTTGTCTCCATATCCAGTATTGAAACCTGTTAACATAGTTTATTTTTGAAATTACGTATGTATACTGATATTCAACATGTAGTACTGTTTTCTATGCTTTATATATTTTATATAAATTGTGTGATACTTGTTTATAATTCTGTGACTTCTTGTTTCACTCAATATTTGTTTTGAAATTACCCATTAAGATATATTTCTATATTTAAAAATTTTTTATTCTATACGCTTTAAAATTTTGCCAGTCACATCCACAATTTAGTCTAACTAGTATTCATGTGTATTTCTGCAACCTGATATAGAAAAAATATATTTAAATCTTTATAAAAATTACTTCACCTTGATCTTTGAAATCTTCTTGGCTTTCTTTTTTACCTATATATACATGTACATGTGTATGTGTATATATATATGTATATATATATATATATATTCTCTGCTTATATTTTTTCCTATTAAGAGGAGTTATATCATAGAGAAATTTTGTAAAGATCCATGAAAAGTTCTTTGGAATGTTCATTGAAATTGAAATGAATGTATAGATTGGAGAAAAACTAACAGTTGAATAATACTATATAATACTGTCACTTTTATTTATAAACAAAGTGCATCTATTCTTGCACTTTTTTCATGCCCTTCAAAAAGTTTTGTATTTTTGTGCATTGAATTTCTTGTGCTACTTTTGTAAATGTAACCTGAGATAACCTATACATATTCTTCTGTTTTGAATAGTATTTTACTTTACATATGCAGATAGAGACAGAGAAATAGACAGAGAGGCAGACATAGGTTGTGTATGTGCACGTGTTTATCCAGCCATCTTGCTGAGTTCTTTTCATTTTCTACATGTGTATACTCCTGTCCTCTTATACACATACACAAAAACACACATACAAACTTGTATGCCTTTTTTCTATCTTATGCCTTATTTTTTTTTATTTTATTTTGCATTACTGTATTGTATTTATTTCTTTTTGACATCACTGAATTGGCAAGGACTTCCAGTTATTAAGTAACAGCAGGAAGTCTTGTGTTTCAGTGATTTCAGTGGGACTATTCCAGCAACTATATACTTGAGATTTCCTCTAAGTATTTTTTGTTTTTTACATAAGACACAACTTTTGCCTATAAGGACGTTTCATCCTATCTGTAATTTGCTAAGTTGTGTTTAAAATCATAAATAGTTGTTGAATTGTATGTTGTTTCTACCTGTGCTAAGTTGATGTTTTTCTCATATACTTTATTGCTTGAGAAAGTATATTAATAAGTGTGCTGCTGCTAAGTCACTTCAGTCATGTCCGACTCTGTGCGACCCCATAGACGGTAGCCCACCAGGCTCCCCGGTCCCTGGGATTCTCCAGGCAAGAACACTGGAGTGGGTTGCCATTTCTTTCTCCAATGCATGACAGTGAAAAGTGAAAGTGAAGTCGCTCAGCCGTGTCTGACTCTTAGCGACCCCATGGACTGCAGCCTACCAGGCTCCTCTGTCCATGGGGTTTTCCAGGCAAGAGTACTGGAGCCGGGTGCCATTGCCTTCTCCTTAACTTTCTACTAGGAAACACATATTATTACATATTTAATTTTTACTTTTTAGGGTTACTCTTCAAAAATAATAGTGTTATATCCACTTTACATACAATGAAACTGAGGCTCAGAAGTATTCACTAATTTGCCAAATGTCTAAAATAGGTAAATTGTTTAACTCAACCTGGTGAATTATATTTACCACTGCAGATGGTGATTGCAGCCATGAAATTAAAAGACACTTACTCCTTGGAAGGAAAGTTATGACCAACCTAGAGAGCATATTCAAAAGCAGAGACATTACTTTGGCAAGAAAGGTCCATCTAGGCAAGGCTATGGTTTTTCCAGTAGTCATGTATGGATGTGAGAGATGGACTGTGAAGAAGGCTGAGTGCCAAAGAAATGATGTTTTTGAACTGTGGTGTTGGAGAAGACTCTTGAGAGTCCCTTGGACTGCAAGGAGATCCAACCAGTCCATTCTAAAGGAGATCAGCCCTGGGATTTCTTTGGAAGGAATGATGCTACATCTGAAACTCCAGTACTTTGGCCACCTCATACGAAGAGTTGACCCATTGGAAAAGACTGATGCTGGGAGGGATCGGGGGCAGGAGGAGAAGGGGATGACAGAGGATAAGATGGCTGGATGGCATCACCAACTCGATGGACATGAGTTTGGGTGAACTCCGGGAGTTGGTGATGGACAGGGAGGCCTGGTGTGCTGCAATTCATGGGTCGCAAAGAGTTAGACATGACTGAGCAACTGAACTGAACTGAACTGAAAGTCACAAAAATATTAGATTTCACAATTATAATTTGAATGCACTCAAATAGCCTATTGTCATTCTAGTATAATGTAACTCTTCCCATAGTGTTTTAGAGAAAAAGTCCCCATGCTTTTTTGTTAACATTCTAATACTCAAAGATATGTTAAAGATTTTATTCACATATTTATTATACAGGTAATATCCTTAGAGATGATTGTATAACTAAAAAGACCATTCTCTTAGCATGAAATTTTCTAGAAGAAAATATATATATTCACACATGTGTACATAAATAATGTTAACTCATTTAACATTATATTCATTTGGAAATTTGGAGTCAATTAAAATGGCAAACCGAGAGATTAAGAGAAGATCTAATTCCTCCTATTCCTCTTCAGATTACTTACAAACTGAAAGCTACTCTAGAATAGATACTGTCAAATTCATAATTGTTTCCAATACCTAAAAGGCATTATGTATTAAAAAAAAATAGTTTCAGTGAATAAATGAAAAATTAGAGGTCATGGGGCTTACTTTGCAAGAAAACTAAGAATATTGAATGATTATGTGCAAAGCACCTACATAGTGTCTGGAATGTGCATTTATTTTCAAGACCAACTCCTTGTTGCATAAAAGATACTGGACATTTAAACTCGAGAACAAGTTTTTTCACAGTTTCATGTGCTTAAAAACCATGTGAGAAAATTACCTTCAGTGAATATTCCTAGATAAACTAATTCAAGTAGGTAGCCCAGAAATCTATCTCTTAAACAAGTAAAATAGGACATCTAGATGCATAAAAAGCATGGACTATACTTTAGAAAATACAGCCCTAGAAAATGTTATTAATAGAGTGAACTGTTTACAGTTCAAGCAGTTGACACTTGACATAATTTTAAAAGCAATAGTATTTAGAAATTTTAAAAATATAATATTTAAAAAGCATATTGCAATATGTGTTTTTAAGTAGATAAGAACTTCATGGATCTAGATGAAGAATTACTGAATTATTCCTGTTGATCTGTGACCATCTGGTAATGGGGATTAAGAACTAGTCCTGTCTCCATTAAATAATAATTCATTATCATTACATTCATCCTTCTTTCCTTCCACACCACCTACATGTGATTTGGTAATCATTTTCCTCCTAGCTACAGTACACAAAATGCTTTTCAGAACATGGTTTAGAAAATTCATAAGTAAGGAGGTGCCCTTTTCTCATATCTACCATTTACATCTAAGATAATAGTTTGTGAAGCAGTAGAATATGTGAGATTCACGCAAAATACAGTCTGAGGCTTGGTATTCACTTTTTGAAGTCCAAGAATGCTTTTCCTTCAAAGAGCTTCAGGCTCTGAACAATTTGCTTTCAGAGTGTACAAATCACTTTTCCAATGAAGATTTCCAAATGCCCTTTGAGTATATGAGAGTGGGAGCACAGAGAAGTAAAAAACAGTGAGAATATGGGAGGGGGGGATGGTAAGAAGGGAGAGAAAGAAAGCAATTACAGTTCCAAATGACTGTCTAATGACTTCATCTGAGCAGTTATGAGAGCTTTGATAATGGTGCTGAAAGTAGAAAGATACCAGGTACTGAGACTTCTCAGAGCACTAGATTATACTTAGCTGTTCTGCTTTCCTTAACACCACTCTGGTGGTCTTTCTCAGGCTTCTCTCCAGTTATTATGATATCAAATTTCTCACATCTGAACACAAACTAGGAATCTTTGCAAAGCCAGCTCTTCAGGTGAAACATCTAGTTCCAGTGAAATAGAAAATAAATAGATATATCTATTCTGCATATGGTGCAAATCTGATAAATGAATAGGGCAGTTTTTGTGCAGTAGCTCAAAAGTGGCTTTTAATGTACACTCAAGTCACTTCCTTAAATTTTGGGGTCATTTCAGTCTTACAAGCTATGTTTTCCTTTAGAAATCACAGGTATTGATGAGGCTTATAGAAATTAACTCTGATGAGATTGGGAAAATGCTATTAGTTTTTATATAACCATTCTTTACTACAACTTTCACACTCTGACTTAAAACATATGCTCCTGTTGAAAATATTCATTAACCTTTCACATGATGTATAACTAGCTTTATCACAGTGGATTAAAAAAAAAAAAAATCCCACTTAGAGTTTTGAAAGAGAGACCCAGTGGGAAATACACAAATGGTAAACTCTACCGAAGGACACAAAAAGGCCCATAAAACATCAGAAGGGTTATAGAGGTCTATGGATTTTAATTGCTGTGTGCCATTGGGCCTTTACAAAGCAATCAAGCAGGCAATCTCCAAAGACAGTCTTGCCATAATACATTTAACAATAGAGTTCTCACCCCACCGGCAGACTAGGGTTTATGAAGGTCCCAATAGCAATTAATGACCTTGTATGCTGAGAGGAAAAGAGAGAGAGACAGAGAGAAAAAGAGAGTTAAATTGGCTCTCTTTTTTGATGCATAAGATAAGTATAGAAATGATAATTATGAAGGAGGAAAGTAAAAAAGTAAGGGATATAATAATGTTTGTAAGTGCTCTTTATATTTTCTTTTTTTTTTTTACTTTTCTCCAAAGGTAGAGAATTATTGAAAATAATGGTTGTCGCCAAAGTGGGTTGTTACTTAAAGGATAATTTGATTTTGTTGATTTAGTGGGGTGAGGAAAGTAAAATTGATTGATTGATTGTTGACCATTACACAATATTTCAATTATTTTAATATAAAAGATAATAATTATAAACATTAAGTTGTCCCAAATATCCATTATACATTGATCCCAATTCACAGAAGCTAGCTAATATTATTTATCAGTTCAGTTCAGTTGCTCAGTTGTGTCCAACTCTTTGAGACTCTATGGACTGCAGCATGCCAGGCCGCCCTGTCCATCACCAACTCCAGGAGCTTTCTTAAACTCATGTCCATCGAGTCGGTGATGCCATGCAACCATCTCATCCTCTGTCCCCATCTCCTCCCTTCAATCTTTCCCAGCAACAGGGTCTTTTCCAATGAGTTAGTTCTTCACATCAGGTGCCAAAAGGATTGGAGCTTCAGCTTCAGCATCAGTCTTTCCAATGAATATTCAGGACTGATTTTCCTTTAGGATTGACTGTGGCCAATCCTAAAGTATAATATTAATATTAATAATTAATAATATTAATATTCTTCTAAGTATAGCATTATTTGTGCTACATTACATACCTGCTATGTATCATGCACTGCACATTATTTTATTTAACCATAAAATGTTAGTGTTATATCCTTTCAGTGATGGAGTAGAGCAGGTAAAAGGATGGCTCAAGACCAGACTTCTTATAAGTGACTACCCTGGAATTCAAATCTAAGACCCTGAATTCAATATCTTTCTACTACTTACATGTCACTGGAGTCAGTAATGCACATCTGTGTTGTGGGAAGTCTCCTGCTTTATAACAACTTTCTCCCAACCTTGGCCTAAGTTTCAGGAAGAATTGGAGAGTATTTGGATATGATAGATACAACCTTCCTTTTGGCCTTGAAATGCCCACTAAGCAGAGATTTGGTACTATATTTGGAGAATCTTCCCTACAAGTCCACAGAGACTGTAAATAGCCTTCTGCCCAGTGTCCTGGTGCTTAATATTGACTAGACCTATTTGCCTCCAGAGAACATTGTTCAGTAGCCTCTTCATCTAATTTCCATTATCTGTAACTATTTTGACACACTGGCATTTTGGCTTAGTTTTCCCAGGGTAGAGTTTCTGTCTGTTACTTCATGTAGTGGACACTGGGAGAAGACAAGTCTGAATCAAAGTTTGAAGCCAAAAAAAAAAACAGAAAAGAAAAAAATCAGCAACTTGTGAATTGCATCTATAGCCCTTTAAATTGTTAAAATTTAGAACTTTCCACATCTTTGCTTTTTGGAGTATGACTTTTGTTTTCTCTATACACAATTAACATTAAATTCAGAGTATAGTCTTTTAACCCCTCATCACAAGCCCTGCTTAATGGAATATAAAATCAATTTCAGTTTGCCTCACACATCACTTTTAATAGTTATCATTTAATTCTTGCTTTTTTCTTCTTACATAACATGTCAACTGGAGAACAATTTGTGTTGAAGAGGAAATAGTATGACAATACAAATACTTCCCTTAAAACTAGCCAAGAAAAAAAATGTTTTATAAAGGATATTTTTCTCACATAAAGCATTATTTAGCCTATTTTTTATGCAGTTGATGTGTTAGTCTCATAGGATTGTTCTCACAAGAAGAGGGAGAAAGCAACAATAATAGTCCCCTTTTATTTAGTACTTGATAAGGATAGGGTCTTTTGGAACAAAGCTTTTATTTTTACATAACAAATGTTTAAATAAAACTTTATATAGTGTCTAAAGTTCACAGCAGCAACATCATAGCCATATTTTTAATATAAATAGTTCTATCCAACACATTTGAATTTTATGCCTGAAATTAAAAACAATTGTTTTGAACCCTAACATTTAATTTGGTGACCCTACACAGAAGAATATATAATACCTTGATATAAGTAAAACCACTTTCTTTGATTCTTTCATGTGTAAACCTCCAAACTTTTCAAAGGCTCAACTCATTTGAGTAAAAACTTGCTCTCAAAATGGCCCCAGACAACATCCAAGACTTGCTTCTGTTGTCTGCCTCACTTCTCATCCTTTTTCCCACTTTCCCACCTCCAGCCACAATGTCCTCTGCTCTTTCTGGAACAGATAAGGATTTCCATAATTCAAGGCCTTTCCTTTGCTGTGCTTTCTCCCTGGAGACTTCTTCTTCCAACAGTTTTCCTGGATATCCCATAATATTGAAAATTTACATACACATCACCTTCTCAGTGAAGCTTTTTTGACATTCCAATTTATAATATTGAAAGGTTGTTGCTGAACAAAAGTGCTGAACAAAGACGCTGGGATTTTTGGTCACCGGAGGAGAAGAATTCAATCAGGGGCCAGGGGGCTTGATCGCTCAGAACTTTTGTGTGAAGAAGTGAAGTCGCTCAGTCATGTCCGACTCTTTGCGATTCCATGGACTGTAGTCTATCAGGCTTCTCTGTCCATGAGATTTTCCAGGCAAGAGTACTGGAGTGGGATCTTCCTGGCCCAGGGGTCAAACCCAGGTCTTCTGCATCACAGGCCGACGCTTTACCCTCTGAGCCATGAGGGAAGCCCTTTGTGTGTAATAAAGTTTTATTAAAGTATAAAAGATAGAGAAAGCTTCTGACACAGACATCAGAAGTGGGACGGAGAGTGCCCCCTTGCTAGTGTTAGCAATGGAGTTATCTACTTTTTAATTACTTGTTACAGTGCATCAAAAGAATGTCTGGAGGTTGTAAAGATCTTACTAGACCCAACTCCCATAATTTACATTTTAAGCTAACAGGATTAGCCAGAAGGTTTTCAGGAAGAGGAAACTGTCCTCAGGCAGGATACACTGTTGTTATATAATCCTTAGTACAGAGTTTAAACTGAGTTGTTGTATAATCATCAGTTCCAGGCTTAAAGATAAAAATGTTTTATGTGACTAAGACTAAGGAATGTAGAGGGGAAAAAAGCTTTTGTCCTTTCCTCCTCCTTTAGAATTCCAGACCCCTCTCTCCTTTGGGACCCCTGGGCTTCTTATCAACCTGCCTAGGAATTGACTCTCAGTATCTCCCCCAATCCCTCATTTTTTACCTGTCTTTTCTGATTTGCATTTCATTTTAGACAATTTGCCATTCTCTGCCATACATTTTGCTACTTTGACTTTTCCACAGCTTTGTTAAGTCATGTCAGACTTTTCCCCAGCTTTGCTTCAGCCATGTCAGACTCTTTGTGACCCCATGGACTGTATCCTGCCAGGTTCCTCTGTCCCTGGGATTCTCCAGGCAAGAATACTGGAGTGGGTTGCCATTTCCTCCTCCAGGAGATCTTCTCCACCCAGGGATCAAACCTGGGTCTCTTATTCCCCCAGGTTTACTGAGATATAATTGACATGTAGCAGGTATACATTTAGCATGTACAATGTGGCTGCACGGTGCAGAAGCAGAGTGGCCGAGAGGAGATACCCCACGTCCAAGGTCAGGAGAGGCGGCTGTGAGGATATACCCCATGTTCAAGGTAATAGAAACCCCAGTAAGACAGTAGACGCTGAGAGAGGGCATCAGAGGGCATACAGATTGAAAACACAATCACAGACAACTAACCAATCTGATCACATGGACCACAGCCTTGTCTAATTCAATCAAACTAAGCCATGCCATGTGGGACCACCCAAGACAGAGGGGTCATGGTGGAGATGTCTGACAGAATGTGGTCCACTGAAGAAGGGAATGGCAAACCACTTCAGTATTCTTGCCTTGAGAACCCCATGAACAGTATGAAAAGGCAAAATGATAGGATACTGAGAGAGGAACTCCCCAGGTCAGTAGGTGCCCGATATGCTACTGAAGATCAGTGGAGAAATAACTCCAGAAAGAATGAAGGGATGGAGCCAAAGCAAAACAACACCCAGTTGTGGATATGACTGGTGATAGAACAAAGGTCTGATGCTGTAAAGAGCAATATTGCATAGGAAACTTAGAAGAAATGGAGTAGCCATCATGGTCAACAAAAGAGCCTGAAATGCAGTACTTGGATGCAATCTCAAAAACTACAGAATGGTCTCTGTTCGTTTCCAAGGCAAACCATTCAGTATCACAGTAATCCAAGTCTATGCCCCGACCAGTAATGCTGAAGAAGCTGAAGTTGAACGGTTCTATGAAAACCTACAGGAGCTTCTAAAACTAACACCCCCAAAAGATGTCCTTTTCATTATAGGGGACTAGAATGCAAAAGTAGGTAGTCAAGAAACACCTGGAGTAACAGGAAAATTTGGCCTTGGAGTACATAATGAGGCAGGGCAAAGGCTAATAGAGTTCTGCCAGGAGAATGCACTGGTCATAGCAAACACCCTGTTCCAACAACACATGAGAAGACTCTACACAAGGACATCACCACATGGCCAACACTGAAATCAGATAGATTATATTCTTTGCAGCCAAAGATGGAGAAGCTCTATACCCTCAGCAAAAACAAGACCAGAAGCTGACTGTGGCTCAGATCATGAACTCCTTATTGCCAAATTCAGACTTAAATTGAAGAAAGTGGGAAAAACCACTAGACCATTCAGGTTTGACCTAAATCAAATCCCTTATGATTATACAGTGGAAATGAGAAATAGATTTAAGGGACTAGATCTGATAGACAGAGTGCCTGATGAACTATGGACATAGGTTCATGACATTGTACAGGAGACAGGGAGCAAGACAATCTCCAAGAAAAAGAAATGAAAAAAAGCAAAATGGCTGTCTGAGGAGCCCTTACAAATAGCTGTGAAAAGAAGAGAAGCCAAAAGCAAAGGAGAAAAGGAAAGATATACCCATTTGAATGCAAAGTTTCAAAGAATAGCAAGGAGAGATAAGAAAGCCTTCCTCAGTGATCAATGCAAAGAAATAGAGGAAAACACTAGAATGGGAAAGACTGGAGATCTCGTCAAGAAAATTAGAGATACCAAGGGAATATTTCATGCAAAGATGGGCTGAATAAAGGACAGAAATGGTATGGACTTAACAGAAGCAGAATATATTAAGAGTTGGCAAGAGTACACAGAAGAACTGTACAAAAAGATCTTCATGACCCAGATAATCACGATGGTGTGATCACTCACCTAGAGCCAGACATCCTGGAATGTGAAGGCAAGTGGACATTAGGAAGCTTCACTATGAACAAACCTAGTGGAGGTGATGGAATTCCAGTTGAGCTCTTTCAAATCCTAAAAGATGATGCTGTGAAAGTGCTACACTCAATATGTCAGCAAATTTGACAAGTCAGCAGTGGCCACAGGATTGGAAAAGGTCAGTTTTCATTCCAATCCCAGAGAAAAGCAATGCCAAAGAATGTTCAAACAACCACACAATTGCACTCATCTCACATGCTAGTAAAGTAATGCTCAAAATTCTCCAAGCCAGGCTTCAGCAGTACGTGAACTGTGAACTTCCAGATGTTCAAGCTGGTTTTTGAAAAGGCAGAGGACAGAGATCAAATTGCCAACATCTGATGGATTGTCGAAAGAGCGAGAGAGTTTCAGAAAAACATCTATTTCTGCTATATTGACTATGCCAAAGCCTTTGACTGTGTGGATCACAATAAACTTTGGAAAATTCTGAAACAGATGGGAATACCAGACAAACTGACCTGCCTCTTGAGAAAGCTGTTTGCCAGTCAGAAAGCAACAGTTAGAACTGGACATGGAACAACAGACTGGTTCCAAATAGGAAAAGGAGTATATCCAGGCTGTATATTGTCACCCTGCTTATTTAACTCATATGCAGAGTACATCATGAGAAAAGCTGGGCTTGAAGAAGCACAAGTTGGAGTCAATATTACCAGAGAAATATCAATAGCCTCAGATATGCAGATGACACCACCCTTATGGCAGAAAGTGAAGAAGAACTGAAGAGCCTCTTGATGAAAGTGAAAGAGGAGAGTGAAAATTTTGGCTTAAAGTTCAACATTCAGAAAACTAAGATCATGACATCTGGTCCCATAACTTCATAGCAAATAGGTGGGTAAACAATGGAAACAGTGGCTGAATTTATTTTGGGGGGCTCCAAAATCACTGCAGATGGTGATTGCAGCCATTAAATTAAAAGACACTTGCTCCTTTGAAGAAAAGCTATAACCAACCTAAACAGCATATGAAAAAAGCAGAGACATTACTTTGTCAACAAAGGTCCATCTAGTCAAGGCTATGGTTTTTCCAGTAGTCATATATGAATGTGAGAGTTGGACTACAAAGAAAGCTGAGCACAGAAAAATTGATGCTTTTGAACTGCGATGTTGGGGAAGACTCTTGAGAGTCCCTTGGACTGCAAGATTGAGCCAGTCCATCCTAAAGGAGATCAGTCCTGGGTGTTTATTGGAAGGAATGATGTTGAAGCTGAAACTGCAATACTTTGGCCACCTGATGCGAAGAGCTGACTCTTTTGAAAAGACCCTGATGCTGAGAAAGATTGAAGGCAGGAAGAGAGGGAGACGACAGAGGATGAGATGGTTGGATGGCATCACCGACTTAATGGACATGAATTTGGGTAAACTCCGGGAGTTGGTGATGGACAGGGAGGCCTGGCATGCTGTGGTTTATGGTGTCACAAAGAGTTAGACATGACTGAGAGACTGAACTGAACTGAACTGATGTGAAGATTTAGTATATACATGCATTGTGAAATGATTACAACAATAAAATTAGTTAACACATACATCACCTCACTTAGTTTTCTTTTCCTTTTTTTTTTTTTTTTTTGCTTTTTCTTGTTGTAGTGAGAACATTTTCCAGCTTTTAAGTACACAATGCATTATTGTTAACTGTAGTCACTATGGTGCACCTTACACCCAAGAGTTATTCATCTTCTAAGTGGAAGTTTATGCTCTTTGACAAACAACTCCCCGTTTCCACCACCATCCCTCCAGCCCTTGGCAACCACCAAGTTAGTCTCTGCTTTTATATGTTTTTTTTTTAGATTCCACATGTGATTGAGATCATACATTATCTATCTTTTCTGTCATTTATTTCACTGAGCATAATGGTCTGTGTAGAGTACATCATGAGAAACGCTGGGCTGGAAGAAGCACAAGCTGGAATCAAAATTGCCAGAAAAATATCAATAACCTCAGATATGCAGATGACACCACCCTTATGGCAGAAAGTGAAGAGGAACTAAAAAGCCTCTTGATGAAAGTGAAAGAGAAGAAAAAGTTGGCTTAAAGCTCAACATTCAGAAAACTAAGATCATGGCATCTGGTCCCATCACTTCATGGCAAATAGTTAGGGAAACAGTGTCAGACTTTATTTTGGGGGGGGCTCCAAAATCACTGCAGATGGTGATTACAGCCATGAAATTAAAAGACACTTACTCCTTGGAAGGAAAGTTATAACCAACCTAGATAGCATATTCAAAAGCAGAGACATTACTTTGCCAACAAAGGTCCGTCTAGTCAAGGCTATGGTTTTTCCAGTGGTCATGTATGGATGTGAGAGTTGGACTATAAAGAAAGCTGAGCACAGAAGAATTGATGCTTTTGGACTATGGTGACAGAGAAGACTCTTGAGAGTTCCTTGGACTGCAAGGAGATCCAACTAGTCCATCCTAAAGGGGATCAGTCCTGGGTATTCATTGGAAGGATTGATGCTGAAGCTGAAACTCCAATACTTTGGCCACCTCATGTGAAGAGTTGACTCACTGGAAAAGACCCTGATGCTGGGAGTGATTGGGGGCAGGAGGAGAAGGGGACCTTAATGTTCTTAAGGTGCATCCATGTCACAAATATCAAGATTTTCTTCTAAAGTATGGCTGAGTAATATCTTACTATATGTTGATATAGTGAACTGGGTTGTTTATATCACTTAGGAGGTTTTCATTTCTTGTTAAATTTTAAAATTTGTTAATGAGTGTTAACAGTTTTCTAGTGGCATTTATAGGTTTTTCTCTAAATATGATCATATCATTTGCAAAAAGTAAATTTTACTTTTGCCTTTCCAATTTGGATGCCTTTTATTTCTTTTTTTTAATTGTTCTGCTAGTACATCCAGTACTATGTTGAGTAGAAATGTAGAATGTGGGCACCCTTGTGTTGTTCCTGGGCTTTGGGGAAAAGCTTTCAGCCTTTCTTCATACTGTTAAGTGTGATGCTAGTTGTGAATTTGTCATATGTGGCCTTTATTCTTTTGAGATACATTTCTCTATACCCAAATTATCATAACTTTTTTTAATGAAAGGATATTAAATTTTATCATATTCTTTTTCTGCATCTGTTGAGATGAACATATGATTTTTATCCTTCATTCAATTAATATGATACATGTTTATTGATTTGCATATGGGAACCATTTCTGCATGCCTGGAACAGATTCCACTTGATCATGAAGTAGAATCTTTTTAATGTTCTGTTGGAAATATTTTTCTAGTATTTTGCTAGGGATTTTTGCATTTACATTCATCAAGGATGTTGGCCTATAGTTTTATCATAGTGTCCTTAAGTATTAGGTTAATGCTGGCCTTATAAAATCTGTTTGAGAGTGTAAACTCCTCTTCAATTTTTGTGGAAGAGCTTAACAATGATTTTTATAATTTTAAAAGTTTGGTAGAATTTACCAGTGAAACCATATGATTCTAAAATTTTCTTGAGAGATTTTTCTTACTGATTCTATCTCCATCATTATGGGTTTGTTTTCTTGTTTGTTTAATTAACATCTCCCTATACATAAGTTTCTTGAAGACTGGAATTTGGGGCTATTTTATTTACTGCTGTGTTTCCTATACCTTAAAAAATGTTTGGCAGATAGTAAGAGCTCAATAAACAATGGTTAAGAGAATAGATTATTGAAAGAATGAACAGTCTTTTTCAACCCACAGCTGTCTTTAAAGAAACAGAGTTCAAATAGGTCAAAATGAACTCCACTTTTCAATTTCATCACTAGAAACCTATAAAGAAGATTCCATTTCTGACATTTGGCAATGCTTCACCCTTTTCCCCCTCCTTTCCAATTCTCAATCACACCTGCTGTCTATCCTTCTGTTACCAGTTCCCCTCCAACCATGAGATTTCTGTCCCTAGCCTACTACTTGTCCTTCCACCCTTCCCTTTATTCTTGTATCCCTCCCTCTTTGTGATTTAGCATCATAAAAAAATCAAAATCAAGCTAGCAATAGCAGGACTATCTATTATGGATGGGGTCACGGAAAAGGAATTGAAATCCTTTTTGCAATGAAAAGAGAGAAATAATTGGGCAGTACTCAAACAAATTTATAACCCTTCAAAATGTGTCAATGTTTCTGAAATTGTGGTTCATTTTAAAATTAACTTCCAAAGAAAACTTACAGCTTGACAGGAAGAGGAAGATGTTGTGACGTAATTGTCAGCCTCTCTCTGTGTGTGCTTAGCCATGTTAGAAATATATCTGTTCATCCAATAATCACCTCAGTAGTGCTGTTACGTTAGTAAATCACAAGCAGTTACTTTTTTCACAGGATTCATAAGTATGAACTTTATCAAAAGAAGAGCAATAGAACAGAGTTTCAAAACATACATTTATGAATGAAGCTAGTACTGTCACTGATGGAAACAGGCCACTTGCACGTTTGTTGTAAGCTTTCAAACCTAAGAAGGGAAGGTGGCTACAGATGTAGCTTTGTCTCATTTTGTTATCAAGACACGTGAAATCAGCATTTTTACATATCATATATCAGGCAAAAAATTAAGATAGAAAAGTTTACACATTGCTCTGTGAGTATTATTGAGTTCAGATAGTTAGGTTTGTGGTATATATGTGTTTGTGTTATGGGTGGGGGTGGAGGGGCTTATTCAAATCTTTCCAAAGACTTTCATGCACAAAATAGCTATCACTCCAAATGATCCAATATTTATATAAAGTTGAAGTTTGGGGATATATTATTCAGTTAAGGAAAACAAAATAACTCTACAGCTAACAAAACAGAAAAATATAGTCAAAACCCTGGTATATGCTATTAAATTTTACAGGAGATGATACACTAGACTATGCCACATACTAAAATACATCATAAAGTTTTACCACAATCCCAGAGATACTGAAGAAATCAAGTTAAGCAAAGGCTGTGAGCAGTGAGTTTTCATATGACTATGCCAGACCCAATAGTTAATTTTATTTCAGAATTTGTATAAA
The DNA here is from genome assembly GCF_029378745.1 of Bos indicus. Classification (NCBI taxonomy): domain Eukaryota; kingdom Metazoa; phylum Chordata; class Mammalia; order Artiodactyla; family Bovidae; genus Bos; species Bos indicus. Next base: position 49,686,409 of record NC_091767.1, on the reverse strand, counting down.
CTAAAGGTAAAGAGGGCTTAGACTCACACTTATTCTGACAGAGAAATAGTGTTTTATAATTATGCAGCCAAAACTGTGCTATAGTTGATTATAATTGGTGTTTAAAGATGTGTTCCCCACCCTACCCCAACCCTTACCCCTATTCCCAGGATGGGAAATGCTTTTATTAAATTTCTGACAATTTTGAAACAACTGTAATAATAGTAATAATGGTCTTTTAAAAGATAAATAAATAACCTTGAGGCTTTTCTTTTCCTCTGCTTGATCCTCAACCTCATCCTCTTCCTCTTTCCAATTAGTAAATGCTGGAATGCCTCATGGCTCAATCCTTAGACCTGTTCTGTTTTCTTTTTTTGTACTTATTCTATATATGATCTCATTAAATCCCATGGATTTAACTATTTCTATTATTCAGGATGAGCTAGGCTATGCTACAATAACAAATAAACCCTATATTTTGGGAGACTATAAAAGCATCTCTTTCTTCCTGATGGCTCAATACTTTCAGTAAGGGTTCAGTAATTGGATGCATGAGTAAATAAATATGCATGTATCTGACTGCTAAATCCACATTCTAAATTGAAAGCTTAAGAGCATCTCAAATTTGACATGTCTGAGAAGAATGATTGATTCTGTAGGCCTATAAGCACTTCTCCTCCAAACTTCCCTATTTCAGTAAATGATTTACCGTCATTTACCTGTTTATTCAGACCCCAAAACTTAGAGTTATTTTTGACTCTTCTCTTTTCTTATAAATCACATATTCAATCTGCCATCAAATTTCTTTACCTCAGCCTTCACGATATCCAAAAACAACCACTTCTTACTACCCCGCTTTCCATCTAGTTCAAACCACTGCTGCTTTTAATATTTCAGCCACTAAAAAATGTCCCCCTAATTGCTCTCCTTGCTTTTCCTAAAAATGATTACCCATATATTAGCTAAAATGATCATTTTAAATCATAAATAAAATTATTTCACACCTTGTTTATATAACTCCAATGGTTCCCAATCACGTGTGTATTAAATTTCAAATAATCTATTAGACCCTACCCGATACACTTCAGGCAGCAAGAGCCCTGGGGCTTCAGAAACTTAAAGGCAGGGCCCCCAGCCCAGCCTGCCCTGTTATCATGGGGGTGTGTGAACCCAGAGCCTTCTGTCTCACTCATGTATACCCATTTAGCATCCCCTCCAGAGAGGGTCCTCCTGCCCCTAAACTAGGTCTTTCCTACCAGGGCTGCCAAAATTGGTCTGCTTTCCCCACCAGAATGACGTTGTTATTGCGAACCAGGGAAACAGGAAAAAAAAGTACAGTCTCTATCCTCATGGAGAAGGCGATGGCACCCCACTCCAGTACTCTTGCCTGGAAAATCCCATGGATGGAGGAGCCTGGTAGGCTGCAGTCCATGGGGTCGCGAAGAGTCAGACATGACTGAGCGACTTCACTTTCACTTTTCATTAAACCCTACATAACATGACACATATTAAAGCTTATTCACCAACCAGTGGTCAGAATAATCCTTTTAACATTTAGTTCTTATCATGACACATCATGATAGCTATATGTCTCTCAAAGTACTCAGACTGTTTCCCACTACACTTAGATAAAATCCAAAGTTCTCATTATGGCCTTAAATATTCTTGTCATCTTGAGCTTTGTTCTCAATACAATGTGATCTTACTGCACCTTTCTCACTAACTTCTGTACAGTTTTCAAAATTCCCATGAACATACTTACCTAACAGCTTTATCTTTGTTTTCCCATTGGCCTGGAGATCTCTTACCTAATCATCTACTTGGCTTGTTCCCTCATTTCACTGTGGTCACTACTGAAATATCACGTGTCACAGAAACCTTCCTGCCCTGAGCACCATCTCAAATAGCGTTCCCCTCTCCTGCACACACTATTTCATCCCCTTATTCTGCTTCAATTTCCAAATGCCAAAAACTACGTTTCCTGAGGAAGAAACAAAGCAAACAAAAGGAAAATATCAATAAAATAAGAGCTCTTTCACAAAGACAAAGTAAAAATCCAAGGCTATTTTTATCAAAAGGTAAAGGATGCCCCTTGCTTTCATGCTTCATTAAGGACTTCTCCAAAGCTGCCAGGGATTTTTAGGCCCACAATTTGGGTATCCCTTTAATATGGCCAATTCTCCTCTCTTCTGTATAAGAAATCTTCTGAAAAGGGCAAGTAGTCTGCCATATTGTCTCTATAATCTCCTCTCATTCAATACTGCTGCTGCTGAGTCACTTCAGTCGTGTCCAACTCTGTGTGACCCCATAGACGGCAGCCCACCAGGCTCCCCCATCCCTGGGATTCTCCAGGCAAGAACACTGGAGTGGGTTGCCATTTCCTTCTCCAATGAACGAAAGTGAAAAGTGAAAGTGAAGTCGCTCAGTCATGTCTGACCCTCAGCGACCCCATGGACTGCAGCCTTCCAGGCTCCTCCATCCATGGGATTTTCCAGGCAAGAGTACTGGAGTAGGGTGCCATTGCCTTCTCTGCATTCAATCCTATAGAAACCAATTTCTATGTGTTTGTTCCACTCCTAGTTCTACCCATATTGCCTTGATGAAAGTCAATGCTATTGAATGGATAATTAAATAGGATGGGAAGTGTTATAAAGTTTCCTTTTAACAAACACTTTTCGAAAAGAACAGGAACTTTTTTAAAAAAATCAAATATAAGAGAATAAGAACAAATTTTAATCATTGCTACAGTGGTTTCCTCACAGACTTAAAGAGATATTTCCTGAAAAATCCAATTTGATTTGCATTCAAATTTCTTTTCCCTCAAGCTTATACTGCATAAACTTCAGTTTGGATTAATGTGATCTCCTTTACATAAAAGGCTTCTTCTTTTACATAACACTTCAAAATTATCATGCTATTAATAACCTCAAAATATGTTGATGAGGGTATGATGAGCACAAGAAACATTATATACAATTTGCAATAGATCTACATAGAGATTTTTGTAAATGAGACAGTATGAACTTTGAAGACAACCATAAAAGTAGCGAGGCATCAAGGAGAGTACTTCAAAGTCTTGAAATTAAAGTTATCATCAGGTTCAGTAATTTCCAAGATTATTTAGCCATTCTGAGTAATCACAGTATCACAGAACCAAACAGAAAAGATTTGAACAACTAAGAAGTAATGGTCTGAGGTTATATCCTAAAGGAGACTTAATTCCTTTCTTTAAATGAAGCTGCTAACCAATAGAACAGTTACATAGTTGAGTGATTTATTTAGGTGGCATTTATTTGTAACTTTTATTTATTATTTATTACTTTTGAGTAATAATTAAAACATTAAAAAACATAATTATTAGCCTATCTGGTGGCAAGTGTTAGGTAAGAATGAAAATACAGAAAATAAAAGCCTAGTCCCAAGTTCCATTGTTTAAGTATATATACTGCAAGTGTGGGCTCTTCTATCACACTCAGAAATAAATTTTCCAAGGAGACACATGTGCTGACAAAGCAAGAAACTTTATGGGGAAGGGGCACCCAGGTGAAGAGCAACAGGTAAGGGAATCCAGGAGAACTATTCTGCCATGTGGACTGCAGTCTTGGGTTTTATGATGATGGGGTTAGTTTCCAGGCTATAGCTGGCCAATCATTCTGACTCGGGTCTTTCTGGTGGCATGTACATCACTCAGCCAAGATGGATTCTAGCAAGAAGGATTCTGTGAGGTTGGTAGGATATGTGGACTGGCATTTCCACTCACCTTTTGCTCTTTCCTGAATTCTTCCAGTTGGTGGTAGCTTTTTAGTTCTGCATTCCTTACCAGGATCTCTTGTTGTAAGATAACCCATACAAGTAGGTCACTATCTTGCCTGGCCAGGGTGGGCCGTTTAGGTCAGTGGTTCCCCTAATCTCTCTCTCTCTCTCTGTCTCTCTCTCGCTCTCAAATATATATATATATATTTGACATAATTTTTCATGAAGCACAATCACTAAAATCTAGGCTTTTCTAGAAAATATACAGTATATGATATCCATAAGCTTTATGGATACCTTTTAACTGAGAAGCTTAATAGAGTGTTAGTAAGTAATGATGACTATCAGTTCAGTTCAGTTCAGTCGCTCAGTCCTGTCCGACTCTTTGCAACCCCACAAATTGCAGCATGCCAGGCCTCCCTGTCCATCACCAACTCCGAGTTTACCCAAACTCATGTCCATCGAGTCGGTGATGCCATCCAGCCATCTCATCCTCTGTCATCCCCTTCTTCTCCTGCCCTCAATCCCCCCCAGCATCAGAGTCTTTTCCAATGAGTCAACTCTTCCCATGAGGTGGCCAAAGTACTGGAGTTTCAGCTTTAGCATCAGTCCTTCCAAAGAACACCCAGGGCTGATCTCCTTTAGAATGGACTGGTTGGATCTCCTTGCAGTCCAAGGGACTCTCAAGAGTCTTCTCCAACACCACAGTTCAAAAGCATCAATTCTTCGCTGCTCAGCTTTCTTCACAGTCCAACTCTCACATCCATACATGACCACAGGAAAAACCATAGCCTTGACTAGACGAACCTTTGTTGGCAAAGTAATGTCTCTGCTTTTGAATATGCTATCTAGGTTGGCCATAACTTCCCTTCCAAGGAGTAAGCGTCTTTTAATTTCATGGCTGCAATCACTATTGTCACCCTGTTTATTTAACTTACATGCAGAGTACATCATGGGAAAAGCTGGGCTGGAAGAAGCACAAGTTGGAATCAAAATGGCCCGGAGAAATATCAATAACCTCAGATATGCAGATGACACCACCCTTATGGCAGAAAGTGAAGAGGAACTCAAAAGCCTCTTGATGAAAGTGAAAGGGGAGAGTGAAAAAGTTGGCTTAAAGCTCAACATTCAGAAAACTAAGATCAGGGCATCTGGTCCCATCACTTCATGGGAAATAGATGGGGAAACAGTGGAAACAGTGTCAGACTTTATTTTTTGGGGCTCCAAAATCACTGCAGATGGTGATTGCAGCCATGAAATTAAAAGACACTTACTCCTTGGAAGGAAAGTTATGATCAACCTAGATGTATATGTATGTATGTATAAATATATATGTATATATATTTTTATATATATATATATAAAATAGAACATGAACCAAAACTTCAGAATTCAGAGACACACACATTTAACTGACTTTAATACAAACATGAGTATATTAAGAATATCTTACATTTGAGACCATGTTTTAGTCATCATATATTGTTTTACTTCTTGAATTTGTATTAAAAAGTAAGATATGAAGATATCTAATATATTGGACAGGTGATCAAAGAGGTAGACTGAATCAGTCAGCTCACTTAGAAAGTTGGTCACAAGTATAGAACATTTTAAACTCTGTTATCTGGTCTTTTCTATAGACATAAGTCAAATATTATATTTGGAGTCTGGTTCAACTGTTAGCATATATGATGAAAACCAAGTACAAAGGAAATTATCTTTGAAATTTCTCTAAATTATCCATAAAGTACTGGACAGTGTACATGATTTGTGTGCACAACTTATAGATCTATCTGTCAGTTTATTAGAACTTTACACTGAAGAAACATATTGCAGCAGATGAGAAAGCAGGATGAATTAGGAGACTGGCTAGCTGATAGGACTGGCAAAAAGTAGACAAAAACAGAAAAAAACAAATAAAGGATAGTATGATACTTCAGTGAAGTATTGTACTGAAGCTATGATAGACTCTAGGGTGGAAATTAGAAAATTGCATAAAAGACTTTATTAGGGGAGGCTGTGCTGTAAGTCCCTAGCACTTAGAGTGGACTACCTGCTTAGTAAAACATCTTCAATGAGATCCCTGAAAGAATTTGCATCTTCTGCAGTATCAGGGACAGAGGCAAGCAATGCTTTTCTTAGGCAAAGAAGTCTAAGTGGCCAGAGACAGTTTGACTGATGACTAATGTGCAAATCTAAAAGACACAACTACACCCAGCTTGACCTGAACTTTCAGATTTTGTTTGGCTAAAGCATATGTTAGTGTTTCCTTTGGACCAAGAGTGGACTATCAGCAATAGAAGATTAGAAAGGAACTGTATTAGATGGCTAACAAACACATGAAAAGATGCTCAACACCACTCATGATCAGAGAAAAGCAAATCAAAACCATAATGAGGTACCATCTCACACCAGTAAGAATGGCTGCTATCAAAAAGTCTACAAACAATAAATGCTGGAGAGGGTGTAGAGAAAAATAAACCCTCTTACACTGTTGGTGGGAATGCAAACAAGTACAGCCACTATGGAAAACAGTGTGGAGATTCCTTAAAAAACTGGAAATAGAACTACCATATGACCCAGCAATCCCACTGCTGGGAATACACACCAAGGAAGCCAGAATTGAAAGAGACACGTGTACCCCAGTGTTCATCGCAACACTGTTTACAATAGCCAGGACATGGAAGCAACCTAGATGTCCATCAGCAGATCAATAGATAAGAAAGCAGTACATATACACAACGGAATATTACTCAGCTATTAAAAAGAATGCATTTAAATCAATTCTAATGAGGTGGATGAAACTGGAGCCTATTATACAGAGCAAAGTAAGTCAGAAAGAAAAACACCAGTACAGTATATAAACACATATATATGAAATTTACAAAGATGGTAATGATGACCCTATATGTGAGATAGCAAAAGAGACACAGATGTAAAGAACAGACTTTTGGGCTCTGTGGGAGAAGGTGAAGGTGGAATGATTTGAGAGAATAGCATTGAAACATGTATATTACCATATATCAAAGAAATCACCAGTCAAGTTCAATGCATGAGACAGGGTGCTCAGGGCTGGTGCTCTTGGATGACCCTGAGGAATGGGGTGGGGAGGGAGGTGGGAGGGGATTCAGGATGGGGAACACATGTACACCCATGGCTGATTCATGTGAATGTATGGCAAAACCACCACAATATTGTAAAGTAATTAGCCTCCAATTAAATAAATTAAAAAATAAAGAAAACAAAAAAAAATTAAAAAGTAATAATTTGGCCATCTGATGCAAAGAGCCAACTCATTGGAAAAGACCCTGATGCTGGGAAAGATTGAGGGCTAGAGGAGAAGCGGGCAACAAAGGAAAAAGAAAAGAAAGGAAGTGTATTGTATTCTAACCCATGGATGTGCCCATTCTCTAGCAGATATCAGATCCTTAGGTTCCTAGTGACTTTGGAATAAATAGGTGAGAAAGTGGAATTATGGATAATAGATTCCTAGCAACAAAAAAAGAAGATGCTAGACAACTCATGAGCTAGGTCCATGGCATGTTTTTCAGACCACAAATTTCATCAAATGGTGCTAGAAAATCCATGTAAAAAAAAGTTCTGTGATATAATAAATTTGTTCAAAAAAAGTAGTTTCTAAATCTTTCTCCTGATGTTTACAATGAATGTTAGCATATTTGAGATACCAAAAAGTTATGAAATAAACAAAATTTAACTTTGTTTAACCCATCATTTACAAATTATTTCTTTGAATGCAGGCTTTTCTGTATACTGTGAAATGAAATTTATATTTGGAAGAACACCAAATGTCTGAATGTTAAAGCTTGATGAATTGAATTCTAAACCATCAGTAAGACAAACAGGAAAAAGTTTCCTGCTAGCAGTGTTTTGCATCAGATTTTGAAGAACTGAAAATGAAAAAGGATTCCAGAAACAGAAATGCTGACATGCCAATTCAATACATTTTGGGGATTTTTTTCCTCCAAGAAATGTAAAGACAAATTAGGAAAAATGATGTAAAAATAAGAGACTAAGAGGGAGAGAGAGAATAATGGATGGAAAAGAATCTATAAAAGATGAAACTTTCACTTACTTTTTATTTTATTACTGTATACGTTCCTGTCATATATAGTAATGTAGTTCATTGATAAGTAACACAACCAAAGTTGGTATTGTATTCTTTATAGTACCTACAATGGAAAAAATTCACTGAAATTTTATAAACCACACTTTCCCCCCAGTCATATGAAGACTTCATATGTTTAGAGATGAAAAAGTGGTCTTATTGACATAGGCAAGAGTTTCCTAAATCTCAGCAGTATTAACATTTTGAGGCAGATGATTCTGTTTGGGGGTCTATCTTGTGCAATTTGGAGATATTTAGGAGCATTCCTGGCTTCTACCCACTAGATTTCACTTGTCTACACTGTGGAGGACAAAATTGCCTCTGAGAACCAGTGGCCTAAATTATCATTTTTTAAAAAATGGAGTTAACAGTATAATATTAGAATCTTTTCTTCAATTCTCCATCACTAGAGTGAATCTGTTAGCTTATAAAAAAAATCTTACTGCTATGAAGAAGTACAGGAATCTAATGGGATGTTGTACCAAAAAAAAAAAATCTTTATAGCCTTTGCTTTCCAGGATGCTGAAACCCTGAAGTGTGTGTGCATACAAAGTGATTGTTTGGCTTGAAAAACTGTATTTATCAAAGGTTTCATTTACTATCATCTAGAAATCAGCAGAGACTACACTGGTTGTGGTGTGGTCTAGCCACTCAGAAGCCCTATATGGAACTACTAATACCAAGAATATTTTACCAGTTATTGGTGGGAGTACTGATCTTTGTTTAAGAGCATATCTCTTCGAGAATCTGAAAGGAAACTAAGCGGCAATTGAGGGCTCAATCCAAGGGGCCAGATCACTGCCTACTGTTTCCTCTTGGAGTGATTCCAAGTAATATTTGCACATTTTAAGGATTTTGGATTTGACTTACTTAAATAATTAAAGGCTAGAGCCAACACTGAAAAAAATTTTTCCCAAAATGAACAATGCAAACCTGCCATCTATTTAAGAAAGTATGTTTGTAGTTATGGCACACTCTTCCATTCTTACATAATAGGCTTATTCTTTGAATTGTGCCTAAAGATTTAATACCACAGTTTCATGTGGACAATATCCAATGCCAGAGATTCCTTGTTCTTTCTGAACATACCTAAGGAAATCAATGTTTCTGAGATAAGATAAGATTTTCTTACTTGCTTTTCTTCATTTACTTCATTACTTCCAGGAGTAAATTAATTGCAGCTATTAATTTATTTATGAAATTCTAACGTTAATAAGATCTGCAGAGCTTTATTATCTGAGATTCCTGTTCTTCTTATATGTTCACATGCATGTACTCAAAAGCCTTCGTTTGAAAATGTTCATAAAAGAAGTATCAAACCCATCTTTACATCAAGAATGAAATATGTAAAGCCAGCTTGGTCCCTTCTCTTCTGTTTCTTTTATACACTGATATAAACATTATTATTGGGATATCTACATATGCCTCTAAAATCCTGTGCAACTGTTTAAATGTTGAAACTAATGAAATAATCATTCTGTTTAAAAAAAAAAAAACTAAAACAACCTTTAGACCAAACGTGATGCATTATATTGACATAATAAATGTGGACATTAATTAAAGAGCAGCAGAATCCAGCAGAGAAGTTTGCCCTCCATCTGCTTGACTTGAGGTAATAACAATGTTCTGTTAACCCAAACTGACAGATTTTCTAGGGTTTGACTTCATCTCTAAAGTTGCTGCTCCTGGTATGAATCACCATATGTGTGACATCATCCATAGCATGCCATGTGGAGTAAAATTAATTGCTTATTTATTTATTGCTGTTGCTTTCCTGTTTTCATTCTAGCTTTATCCTGAATTCTGTATTGTATGCAACCTTTTGCACTTGCGCTCGGTTACTGCCTCCTTGCTTTCCAGTACAAAGTGCTTGGGCCCAACATAAAGCCCTAGGTTCCAATCACTCATATGTGCCAAAAGGAAATCACATAAAGCTACATCATAGCCACACTGTCTGAGAACGAACTTAACTAGCAAAAGTGAAATACAGCATATTAATTATTAGGGTTATTATCCAAGCCAGATTTGAAAGAAAATGTATGTTAAACCCATCACGCACTCAGTACAAAAAGAGAAAAGAACTTACAGAATTTCCTAAATAATAAATTAGTGGCATGGGGGATCTTGTCCCAGAACTGAAACTTAAATCTTTGAATCTGTTCATCTCCAGTATATATTAGTTAACCAAGGGACTGTTTTCCTCTTCCATCTCATTACAGATCAAACATCAAACGCTTTCCACTAGAAGCAGACACCCAGGAGGTATTTGGCTTTGTCACAATACAGCCTTCACAACCTCCCTGATAGGAGCGCGAACTCTCTTGGTAGTCTTAAAGAACAACAGTGCACTTATTTGTTGTGCTTCTTCCTCTCCTCCCCTGGAATCGTTGCTTCACTATAATAAGTAACATTCCTTCCAATTATCCAAGCTCCTCAAGTCCACAGAGCTGACCCCCATGACTTTAGAACAGACTCACTGTTTAGAGTCATTAATCCGAGATTATAAACATGGAGGGAGATTCATGAGAAAGGGATGAACTCATGGTTCCTGAAGAAAGACAATGGCATGCAGTGTTTTCTCAGAGGTTCCGTGCGTGTGTGTGTGTGTGTGTATGTGTTTGTGTGTTTTGATTTTGAATCCTTCCTCTTTCCTGAGAGGATATTTCCTCTCATCTTCTGAACTGCTATTATCCTCTGCTTGTTCTGAACTGGAGTGGTCAGTGACACCTATTGCAACTGGTGTGTTGGAATGGTTTAGTTTTTCCTTGTGTCTTTACCTGGACAGCAGATTCCAGAAGGCAACACCCTACCCTGATGGAGCAGTGTAAAAAATCAGGCAGATCAGATTTGAAAGCTTTTATCCACTAGGCAATGCCAAAATTTAATTGTAAAGTGCTTATCTTTCCTGTAAACCTATTGTTTTTTTTTAATTAAATATGTTGATAAACATCATTGATGACTCTATATAAGTCAGGACCACTGAGACATGTTTATATGAATTTAAGGCATTACATTATTTCTATAGATCATCCTGAAGGTTTTGATGTTCTCTGATCTTTCTTCTTGACTTATACAAACTTTTTGTTTTTGTTTTAATCTTAGGGGAAAAGAAGGAACTACATAAAATAGACACCTATATTCTATAATGTTCTATTTATAAGTTAATGTTGTAATTAGGAATCTTGAACTCATTTTTGTGAACTTGATATGTATCCAAGTCTTTCATCTTCACTAGAAATCTGATTAAATCTTCTGAGATCTTTTTGGAAGTTGAAGAGAAATAGCATCCTGAATCTGCATGATTTTGATACTGCATTACATAGGAAATTAAAACATTCTTTTTGTTGCTGGAATTGGCTTTAGAACAAACAGCATGTGTCCCCCTTGGTCTGGAGCTCTGATGTCAATGTGAGCTAAAATATTCTCCAATCCATTTCCAACCTCAGCTGCTTTTGCTGCTTCCTTATAAAGATTATACATACACTTTGCAAATGAAGAAAGGAATTAGTGATGCTCTCTCATTTCCTGTCTCCCCACAGATGGTGATAAATTCAAATTCAGACCCCATTAAACCTGAGTAGAGAAACCCAGCAGGTGGCTGTACTAATGGAAAATCCTGGCTTTGGAATAATGGGAATTACAACCGACAGCTCTTCTACACCACAAAAAAGATGATGTATCCTTATTGACAGTGTCGCATTTGAGTCCAGAAGGCTGATCTGATAGTTCATTCCTGGCACAACGGAAGCTAAAAGCCCCCTGGGTGTTTTCTTGGCCACACCACTGTAATTTTTGTCATATGAACTTTCTATTACAATTCATTTTACAAATCTCATATAAGTTGAAGAGAGCATGAGGAATGGAACGAGAGGAAGGAAAGAGCAGACCTTTATTTTGCCTACAGGCATACTTTTATTCTTTTTTCTTGGTTTAAAGGACAAATAAAGGTTGACACACAACAGTGTTTCCAGCCAATTCAGTATTTTTAATGCTGACATACTTGGCCCACGCTCTTTTAGAGATCCTAGACAAGCTCATCTGAAGGAGTTTCTGTTTGAAAGAGGCATAGATTGCCCTGAAGGTGCAATGCCTGATGTTACCCTAGAATTCTTGCAGGAATCTCTCATTTCTATGTATTTTTATCTCCTTTCCTTTTAGCGCCACCTTAATTTTTAAACTATAGCATGTTATTTGCAAAAAAAAAGATTTTGTCACGTTGATCTGAAAAAGCATCCACTTGTTCAAATATTTAGAACCTCATATTTTCAATAAGCCTCCAAGTCTCTGAAAATATAACAAGGAGTTATCAAAATATTTCATTGTGTTCACCATCTGTCAGCTGTTTAAAAATATTATATTAAGATTAATAATCATACTTTGCACTTACTCAATATAGCAGGTTTCCTCTCAAGAACTGTTAGTACTTGGCAAAACTGTACTGAGTCATTGACGCTTTCCCCCCATAAACATTCTTCTGTGTAGATAAAGTAATGTGGAGAAAATAGGCAAAAGACAGGTGAAGATTGGAAATGGGCTGGAGAAGTTAGCTTTCAATTCAATGCAGAATTTTGTTTCTTCAGTCAATCTCATTCACTTTTCATTTTGCAACTTGTTGAGTGGAAGCTTTATTTTAACCAGTTAAAGAACTCGGTCATCCTGTTTTCATTGCCTACAAGTTCAAATCTTATAATTTGGCCAGCTTAGAGACCTGTGGCTCAAGGAAGCGGTCTTAGGACCTTAGAGAAGAGGAATACAAGCCTGATGAGACCATAATACAGAGGGAGTTGTACTACTAAAACTTTCTTAACAAGCATGAACTGGAAATGACATAAATACATCCCTGTCACAAATGTGTATGTGTGGGTATCATTCAATACATATATATTTATCAAATTCATATTACATAGTGATTTAATAAATTTTAATTAGTTTCTCTTTGTTATTATGTTCTTAATTAAAGAACTTCCTCAGATATCTTTTATGTGGATACCCCCAGCTGAAAAGCAAACCATGATTCCCTATCAAATTGAAAAAGGGGCAAGCCACAGCAAGAGAGCAATTCATAATGGATATTACGGCAAGAACAATTATTTACATCTGAGCTTGTTGGAAACATAAAATGCCAAGTGAGAAGAGCTATGGACTATTGTTCTCTTCAAATGATTTCATCATGTGAAAACATTAACCCCAATGCACAGATTGGTTAGCAAAATCAAGGAAGACTCAGACGATGTCACAATGTAAATGGAAGAGACTTTTGAGTCCCCTATTCATATTTTAGAGTCTACCACTGTTGCCTACAGGCATAAACTATCAGGAAAATAGACATGGAGAACTTAAATATCTTATGACATAAAAATATTATCAATTTATATTTTTAAAAATTGTAGTAATGTGTATTCACTGTTTAGCATGTGTTGGGCTCTGTTTATTTTATTATTTAAGATTGGTAATACTCTTTTTGTATCCCTATTTTACTGAAGAATAAACAGAAACTCACAATTTAGGTCATTTTACCACAGTTATTTTATTTAAAAGGGAGTATGCTCGAGTTGAATTCAGGTCTTGCTGACTCAAAAAAAAAAAAAAAATTGAAATCTCAATTGTGTTAGGTAGTGGATCTGAAAGTGTGATTCTTGAACATGCAACATGAGCATTACCTGAAAACTTGTTAGAAACACAATTCTTGAGCCCCAGGAATCTGTGTTTTTGAAAGTCCTCCAAGAAATTCTGATGCACACTCACATTTAAGAATCACGGTTGTGTGTTGTGAGGATATGGAAAGAATGAACCCTTGTACACTGATGACAGGGAAATAAATTGGTATGGACATTATGGAAAACAGAATAGACAGTTCCCAAAAATTAAAAATAGAACTACCATATGATCCAGCAAGCCAACTTCTGAGTACATATCAAAGGGAAATGAAATCAGTATCTCATAGAGATATCTGCACTCCCATGCTTATTGCAGCATTAACCACAATAGCTTATTTATATAATATATATTATATATCATTAATATATATTCATCATAATAGCATATATAGTATTATGATTATTGTACCAAAATCATATAATAAATATATACTATATTATAAACATTATTCAGCCATGAGATAAAATGAAATTCTGCCATTTACAGCAACTTGAATATTATGCTAGGTGAAATAAGACAACAACAAAAAAGGCAATACTGTATAGTCTCATTTATATGTAGAACATAAAAAATGAGTTGAATTCATAGAAACAGAGAGTAGATTGAGGTGGATGATTGAGGAAGTGAGGAAAATGATGATCAATAGGTACAAAGCTTCAGTTATAAGATGAATAAGTTCTGAAGATCCAATGTACTTCTTGATGACAATAATTAATAATACTGTTTGGACTTTAAATTTGCTGAGAATAAATCCCAAACATTCTCATCTCACACATACACAAAAGGTACCTATGTGAGGTGACAGATGTGATTGTGGTCATCATTTCACAAAGCATATCTACTTCAGATTATTAGGTTGTACTCTTTAGATATATACAATTTTATTTATCAAGTATACCTCAATAAAGGTGGAGGAGAAAAGTTTAAAGAAAAATATAAAAGGATCACAATTGTGAACTACTGCTATACTTGTATTTGAAGAAAGAAAAAGTGACATTTGTAGAGAGAACAATTTGCATCTACTTTCTACCAAAAGGTAAAATTAGCAGAGTGATAAATCCTTCAAAAAATAATCAATGCATAAGTTCAATGAAAATTCCCCAGTATATGGTCAATCAAGAAAGGGAAATAGCACCAACATAAGACTAAGAAATAATGCACAATTCATCTCTAGCTGGAATAAATATCAGTGAAGATGAATGAGACGAGAGTCACTGAAATATTCAAAGTTAAGGAAATTGTTGATTCACACTTGTATATCAATATAAGTGAATTTAAAGTGAGTGAACATCAGTTTGCATAATAATGATAAAATACTTTAACTGGGCAAAAATGAAATGTACTTGGGATTTCATTTTTACATCATCATTACCCTTTTTAAGGAAAACTTCAGCTCAGAATCAAACCAAGGGACCACAACCATGTTTTATATCTTGTGATCCTTCAACCATATTGGATACTACAACTGCACATCTGATAGCAGAGAATTGCTATAACTGTGATGTGGTCTAAGATGATTTCTCTCTCATTCTGGAATTCTGTTGTGAAGAAATCTGTCTAGTCTGTGTCATGGAAGCAGATAGAAAGGATGAACAGGTAAAAAGTGACATGGGTAGAGTTAGAACAAGAGAACTGGAAAAAAAAAAAGAAAATGATGGGTTGGGAGCAAAAACTGAGCCAGCAAAATCAACTAACCAAATAAAAGAGGAGAAATGAGTAAACATGTAAATGGAAGCAGAGGAGCCAGAGAGAGAACTGCTATGGAGTTCATGACAGAAAAGTCAAACTGCCAATCCTCTAGCTCTAGACTAGCTCAGGTCCCAACTGTAAATATTCTTTCACTTAAGCTTGAAAGTGTCTCTTTATTTCTTGCAACATAAATATCAAATCCAGAATCAAAAGACTTTGGATCTGGGGGTACCATTATCCAGACTGAAAATCTATAATTTGTGAGAACAATTTGTTCAGTACTTTTAGAGAAGAGAAACCGCAAATTTTTTTACCTTGTTTCTTTTTGTTTTGAAGCATTAATTTGTTTCTTTTTGTCCTGGGATTAAAGGATAAAATATCTTCTTCAGATGGAGGTTGGGAAGGGGTCTGTACTAATCAAGGCACTTGGTCAAATCTGATCAATCCTTTCCCTCTACTCTATTGGCCCTCATTGTATCTGCTAACTCGAGACCAGGGCCTCACTAAGGCTCGAACCAGCGGACTGATTCCCAGATCTTTGCAGTCCCCTGAAATTTTTGATCTGAGGCTTGCTAAACTCATTTCATTCTTCGGTGTGTTCTTAGCTACTTGCTATAATGTAGAAATTTATCAAAATATTTAATTTTTTACTCTTATCCGATTATACCCCCAGCTGTCTTCACTGTTATATTTGTACTTATTTATAAACTTTTATACCTTTATTTCCAGGATGCCTCTGGAAAGCCAGGCAGAAAACACAGGGTTATCTGGGAAAATTGTGGATTATTACTAATAGAGAAGAGATAGCCATACTCTTCTGAATAAAAAGTGGGCTTCAAGTCAGAAGAGGTAAGACCTATGAATAAACTGATTTTGCAAATTACTGTTTATACTTGAACACTTAAAATGATAATAGTGCTTGTTATAAATCTCAACTTGAGAAGAGAAAGAAAATATTTATTTACCTATATTCTCAATTCAAATCTCTCTCTTTTTAGTTCTTGAACTTTAACCAATTATATATGTGAGAAAACTTACCATAATTCCAAAAAGCCAATAGGAAGATAAAGTAGTTTAAAGTATAGCTACTCAAACTATATATCAAAACAGATTAGTGAGTTTTTAAGTCATTTAAATGATGGCCATCAGCATTATAATAAAATGAAATACACTGGAATGGAATAGAAAATAAAATATCAATATATATAAGTAGTGATTCTAGACATACTGAATGTCAACTGATAACAAAACTTGATCATTTCATTGTATCTTTCCATTATATTTTTCTGCCTTTATTAAGTCATATTTTATCAAAAAAGGGAGCAAAATTGAAAATATCTAAATTAAAATTTGAAATTATTAGGATGATAATCTTCATGACACTATATTGTGTGTTGTCAGGAAAAGGTAACATAAATCTATATAGATTTTATGTGAGGATCTTAGAAGTAGGCTGGCTTCAAATCACATAAGTTAGCCTAGGAAATCTTTATGATATCTTAAGGATTCTAAGAGCTGTCCTGAAAAATAATGCATATATATATATATTTATGTATACATGCTGCTGCTGCTGCTGCTAAGTCGCTTCAGTCGTGTCCGACTCTGTGTGACCCCATAGACGGCAGCCCACCAGGCTCCCCCGTCCCTGGGATTCTCCAGGCAAGAGTACTGGAGTGGGTTGCCATTTCCTTCTCCAATGTATGAAAGTGAAAAGTGAAAGTGAAGTCGTTCAGTTGTGTCCGACTCTTAGCGACCCCGTGGACTACAGCCTACCAGGTTCCTCTGTCCATGGGATTTTCCAGGCAAGAGTACTGGAATGGGTTGCCATTGCTGTCTCTGTTATATATACATATATATATATATATATATATATATATGTAAATTTATCAAGCAAATATAGTTTTGACTTTGGATGTACTTTTATTTTCCAGGAAGATTGTATAAATATATGTTTCTAAAACTACAATAAGCCTTTGAGAGAGGATAGAACTATTTGTTACCTCTAGCCATAAAAACCTTGATCTTAATTATGGACAAAAGTAATCTGTAGTAGCTTACCATTAAAGAAAAAACTTTTTTTTTTTAATCGAGTGAAATAATCTTAGCCTAGACAATCTTGATTAAAGAATATGAAAAGTAATAATGTGCATGGATATATTCCTATTTTAATTTCTAAAATTCATTAGAATATTTTAAGTGTATTTTACTTTTATGTAAGTCAAAGTATGCTTCTTTTTTTTTTCATGAAGTCTTCTGTGCCTTTAATGTATATAACCATACATTTTTCACCAAAAAATTTTTGTTAATATATTTTCCTGAAATTCACGGAAAACAATCAAAATATTTGAGCCTGAGACTGGCAACATTATATCTGTATCTTATAAAGTCAATTTTGTAGTAGTGTGTAAAATGCAGTAGATGAAAGGAGGAAAGGGGAAGATAGACTAGTTAAGAAGTTGCATTAGTTCAGGAGAGAGATGATGATGATAATATGAACTAGGTCAGTAGCAGTTGTGATCTGAAAAAAAAAAATGAATTCTAGAGTTTTTCTCTTTTTTTTTTAAGACTTGGAAGAATAAGTACGGGAATCCCTAATTATCAGCCCTAATTGGAGTAAGAATAACGAAGGAAGAAGTTGCTAGGAATCTCTGACATGAAATTAGGGAACATCTCATCAGTCAGAGTTCTCCAGAGAAGCAAATACAATAGAAAGGCTGGATAGATAGATCAACAGATCGGTTCTAAGAAATTGACTCACAGGATTGTGGAACCTGGCAAGTATACAAATTTCAGTGTAGGCCAGCAGGTTGGAGATTCAAAAATAGTCTGGAGACAAAGTTTCTTCTCCCTCAAGAGACCTCTGTTTTCTCTTTAAGGCTTTTATGTGATTAAATAAAATCCAGTCATAAAGTCCACTAATCTCAGATATCACTAGTGGTCAAGAATTTTCCTGCCAATGCAGGAGAAGCAAGAGACAGAGGTTCGATCCCTGGGTCAGGAAAATTCCCTGGAGTAGGAAATAGCAACCCGCTCCAGTACTCTTACCTGGAAAATCCCAAGGATAGAGGAGCCTGACCGGCTACGGTCCATGTGGGTCACAGAGTCAGATATGACCGAGCACACACATAACAGCAACCATATTAGAGGATAATCCGCTTTACTCAAAGTCTACTCATTTACATATTAATCTCATCGAAAAATACCTTCACAGAGATATTAAATTTGATATTTCACCAGATATCTAGGTACTGTGGCCTAGTCAAGTTGACACATAAAATTAACTATCACAAGTTAGAAATAATAATGCATATTATCAGGCAAGTAGGTCTATGGAATAACTGTGATTATCAGTAGAAAAAAGAAAAGAATGGAGGCTCCCTACTGGAGATTCAGTCTATAATTGAGAGAAGAGTGTCAAGCACAGACTGTTATCCTCTATCTCCATACTTCCTGAGCTTCTACTCCCATTGCCAATATTTTCTAGGCTTATTTAAGTCCTCAGTAAACTCTCAGATAGACAGGAAGCATTGTAATTATTTTTTCCATACTCTCCATTCCTTCCTCTTTTAATAGGATTTAGAATAAAGTCATCTTTGGGGACAATGACTAGCATATAATTAGAATTATAAGAGACTTATATTTCTAAATCATACTGACATTCTGACTGGAAGGCCTGTATTGAGATGTTGAATTGAAACCAATATTCTCTTTAGGCTCAACACATACTGCTAAGTCACTTCAGTTGTGTCCGACTCTGTGCTGTCCCATAGACGGCAGCCCACCAGGCTCCCCCATCCCTGGGATTCTCCAGGCAAGAACACTGGAGTGGGTTGCCATTTCCTTCTCCAATAGGCTCAATGCATACAATTAGTCAATTACTGTGTCCTTTAGGGAATGTAAGTCTAAAGTCAGAAGTTCTTAATTTGGAGACTTCCTGCTCTTGATGAATACAGAGACAAAATCACTCAGACACACCAAAAGGAACATGGGTATATCAAATATTGTGGGGAAATATATAGATATCAAATGCTAAAAGGAATTTAGTATATCTCCATATAAAATAAGTTATATGAAAGAAACCAACAATTTATTCATTTTCAAGAGATGAAAAATAAAAACAAAACTTCATGTTCGACAACAGCAACAACAAATCCTTTTTTTCTTCATAACAATTCCAAGAAAAATTCTGAATGTTATAGAAAACCATAATAATTCACAGGTGCTCTAGAACCAGAAACCTGTTTCCTACCAATACTTGGTACTAACTCTGCCTTTGTTCAAGTTACGCAGCTTATTTGTAATTCAATTTCCTTGACTGCAAAATGAGAATAAAATATTACTTAGAAAAGAGAAAAGTAACTTCTTCCAGTTGGTAGCTAGCTTGTTGCCAGGCCTACATTCAGCTAGGCTGTGGTATTCTTCTTTTGAACCAAACAATGTCAGACATCACCACCATTAGATGGTCATTCTGTGACTAACGTCTCTCATAATCATGTTCAAGCAGAAACAATATGATCACTGAGTAAATTACAAAAATTATCAAATCTCCCTCTCAGAGATGATGTGAGAAATGCCTGCGTCTTTATCCATTACCCCTTAACCCCAACTTCATTTCTAACATGTTTATTCATACAAATTAATACATCCAATATAGAATTCTCCCTCCATCTTGATAACACTCAATTACCCATCCAAGGCCAAACTCTCTAAGTCCCTTCTAATACCTTCTTATTGGGATGAACCATGGTTTTTAATGTTATACAGTTTTATTCAATTTTTTTCAGCATCAATGTGTTTCTCTTGACCTTTATAGGGCATGGGATGATAGCAAGTATTAAATTGGTTAATATATATTTAAAACAGTATGTGACATATTGTAAGGTTAAGCCATTATTAATTTTAAGTACAAACAAAATGCCTCAAGGAATGTTAAGACTCCTATATAGGTTATTTTTTTTTCACTCATTTAACCATATGAATAATTATTAGGCTCATTCTACACTTCAGACATGTTGCTATATAAGTGAATACAATGTGAAATTGTGCCTACTTTTAATATTTAAGTTAGATAATAGCTTCCTGTTGATTTCCAAAACTATTTAAATTGTCTGAATAACCTCTTTCGCAATCTGTCCAGTTGTGTGTAATGAATTACTCAGCCTTCACGTTCATATTTCTGTATTTCCACTAGCACAGGGCTCTTCTCCATGATATTCACCATGAAAGATTTTAGAAAACAGAAGAAAATGACACCTTCAAATAAGATGGGATCTAAAATGAATAACCAAGGATGATCTTTGTCAGAAGGATTACTGAGGGGTAAGCAGATCACACATCTCTGGTTTATCATAGTTAAGTATACTCAACTCTGCTGGGTATAATTATAAACAAAGACCATTTTCACTCTCAAACATGTCATACTTTGGATGATATATATTTCCCCTACATAGTACCCATCATTCACCTTGGTGTCCCATCATATAATTGGAGCCCATTCTTCCATCTCTGCTCTCTCTTCCATTAGAAGCACCACAAATGATATTACAAAAGCAAACAGTCATTCTTTTACATTTCATTTAAAACCATTTTATTTCATCTTCAAGTCAATTTGATTTCTCCACAAAATATTTTACATACAAAGGAATGGTTATCTTCCTGGCATGATTATTTTTTGCTATATCCTGGAATAGCAAATTTTTGCTATATCCTGGGATAAATGGCAGATTTTTTCTAACTTAAATTTCAATTTTTTACTAAATATGTTTGTTTGAATCATAACATTATTTTGTAACGTGTTTTTATTTGATAATATGGTTTTAGCATATTTTCATTTCAATAATAAAAGATACATACTATATATATTAACTTTGGGCTATGTAATAGTCTATTGCTGTAACAAATTTAATAATTTATCAATTTTTACTATTTCAAATGGTATTTCATTGATCAGATTTCTACAGATTTCTTTATATTAGGCAAAACTATGGAGACAGTAAAAAGATCAGTGTTTGTTAGAGGTTTGAGAGAGAGGGATGAATAGATGGAGCACAGAATTTTTAGACCACTGAAATTATTATTTATGATAATACATTGATAGATATGTTATTATGTATTTGTTAAAACTCATTAATGTACAATTAGAGTCAACCATGAGGTAAAATATGGATTTTAGTAATTATGATTTATCAGTATAAATTTAAGTTCATCACTTATAACAAACATACCCTCTGATGAGGAATGCTGACAATGGGAGAAGCTACTCATTGGCAGGGGGTATATGGGAAATCTCTGTACCTTCCTCTTAATTTTGCTGTGACCCTAAAACTGTTCAAAATAAAAGTAAGGCTTAAAGAAGCACACACAAATAGGGAGAAAATATTTGCAAAAGATATTTGAAGTATTCCTTGTATCCAGAATATACATTAAAAATCACAGAATTCAATAATAAAACAAATAACCCAATTCTTAAAAAGGTGAAAAGTTTGAAAAGATGTTTTCACAAAAGAAAAGAGTCAAATGACAGAATAAGCACATGAAAAGCTGTTCAATGTCATTATTCATTAAGGAAATAAAAATTAAAACAATGAGACTCCATCACACATCTATTAAAATGGCTGATTAGGATGCAAAGCAACTGGAACTCGCATGCATTGCCTATGGGTAAGCAAAAATATTGCATTCACTTTGGGAAAAAGTCTGGCAGTTTCTGAGAAAATGAAACATACACAACAAACATATTTATGACTGAGCAATCTTACTACTACGTATTTGTGAAAGAAAAACAAACAAAACAAACAAACAAACAAAAAATGTCCCCATCAATACCTTACATGAAAGGTTCAGTCAGTTCAGTTTCTCAGCCATATCTAACTATTTGTGACCCTGTGGACTACAGCATGCAAGGCTTCCCTGTCCATCATCAACTCCCAGAGCTTGCTCAAACTCATGTCCATCGAGTCACTGCCATATAACCATCTCATCCTCTGTTGTCCCCTTCTCCTCCCGCCTTCAATCTTTTCCAGAATCAGGGTCTGTTCCAATGAGTCAGTTCTTCACATCAGATGACCAAAATATTGGAGTTTCAGCTTCAGCACCAATCCTTCCAAGGAATATAGGACTGATTTCCTTTAGAATGGACTGGTTGGATCTCCCTGTAGTCCAAGGGACTCTCAAGACTCTTCTCCAACACTACAGCTCAAAAGCATCAGTTCTTCAGTGCTCAACTTTCTTTATAGTCCAACTCTCACACCCATACATGACTACAGGAAAAACCATAGCTTTGACTAGATGGACCTTTGTTAGCAAAGTAATATCTCTGTTATTACTTTGTTAGTAAAGTAATATGCTGTCTAGGTTGGTCATAGCTTTTCTTCTAAGGAGCAAGCAATTTTTAATTTAATTGCTGCAGTCACATCTGCAGTGATTTTGGAGCCCCTAAAAATAGTCTCTCACTGTTTCCACTGTTTCTCCATCTATTTGCCATGAAGTGATGGGCTCAGATGTCATAATCTTAGTTTTCTGAATTTTGTGCTTGAAGTCAACTTTTTCACTCTCCTCTTTCACTTTCATCAAGAGGCTTTTTAGTTCTTCACTTTCTGCCATAAGGGTGGTGACATCTGCATATCCGAGGCTATTGATATTTCTCCCTGCAATCTTGATTCCAGCTTGTGCTTCATCCAGTCCAGCATTTCACATGACATACTCTGCTTGTAAGTTAAATAAGCAGTGTGATAATATATAGCCTTAACATACTGCTTTCCCGATTTGGAACCAATCTGTTGTTCCATGTTCAGTTCTAACTGTCACTTCTTGACCTACATACAGATTTCTGAGGAGACAGGGCAGGTGATCAGGTATTCCCATCTCTTGAAGAATTTTCCACATTTTGTTGTGATTCACATAGTCAAAAGCTTTAGCATAGTCAATAAAGCAGATGTTTTTCTGGAACTCTCTTGCTTTTTGATGGCAATTAGATCTCAGAGACTTAATCATTATTGTGTGATTATGATTATGATTGTTTGATTAAACCTGGACACAATTCATATGCCATTACATGTGGATGAACAAGCTTATTAAAATACTTCTGTACAATGGAGTACCATTCATCAATTTATCACTCAGTAGGAAGGAATTAGCATGCAAAAATGAAGATAAATCTTAAAATATTATTCTAAATGAGAGAAGTCCACACAAAAGGACATGTTTTGTATGATTCCATATTTATCACATTCTAGCAAATTCAAACTTAAAGGGACAGAAGTCAGATCAGTAGAAACCAGAATCTGTAGGTAGGGAAAGTCAATTGTTTATAAAGAGTAACAAGGTAGTGCTTTACAATGGTGAAAATATTTTATATATTGATTGTGGTTGTGATACAAACTTAAGCATGTTTGTCAAAACTCATTGTGTCTTTTGGCATACTTAAATTATACCTAAAACCCAAAACTTTTAAAAAACACAGGTTTTGATTTAGAAAGAACTAGATATCATAGTACAGAAGATACTGATTTTGTAACCATAGACAAATTTCTTAACTTTGAAATATTGGTGTACCTCTTGTTTCCAATAATGACAGTGGTGCATACAAAGCATTTGTCACAGAACTGCCTCAGGAGTGTTGCTTATTATGAAAAGGATGCCGATGATCATTATCCCAGGAAGTGAGAGGAGTAGGAAGTGGTGATGGGTTAGAGGTAATGGGTACAAATGTAACTCTTCTCTAAGTTGAACAGGAAAAACCTGTGCACCTCACTACTTCCAGAGCCAAGTTGATCTTGTCAAATAGATATGAATAGAAGATTCTCACAGCTTATGGAAAGTAATTTAAAAAGTTTCATTGCCAACACAGGAAAAACATAAACTATAAATATATGTGTGTGTATCATGTACAGTTTGCTAATTGGAGTGTGAATGCAGTAGAAAGTGGGTATGAGTAATAGGTGGCTTAAGCCAAATTTAGTTTAAACATATCCTTGTTCTGCCAATATACCTCAAGTTTAAATGGTATCACTGAAGCTGTTTCAGACTTGAATTGCTCCAAAGCATTATCCTTGTGCCAAGCAGGCTGAAATCTGGTGGTAGCTCAGTTCTGTAGCCAGATAGGCAGTATTTTTTATGTTTTATTTATTTACAACATCACTTAAGCCATGCATAACTTTAAAATGCACTTATAAAGCTAAACTCATAGAGAATTTGTGAAGTAAACATGCTGAGAAGTAAGCAGTTTACAATATGAAATATATATTTTTTATATAGGAAAAGTTGTTGGAAATCACATAGTTAATTAAACAGTCAGCCCCAGTCAGCTATCTGATTGCTACAGAGAACTACTAGCATCAGAGGTCTTAACCACTTTTGTGACTAATGTGAGGTAATTTTTTTCAAATTTGACTCTGTGATTTGATAAGCTTGTCTCCCCTAAGTAATGGAGACACCTAAGTAATGGAGAACTAAGTACGTAAGTAATGGAGAGCAGATCCTCTTTCTTTCCCAGGATCTAATAACAAAAAAGAAATTCTGGTTATTGATCACTTGTTTAAGAAGCAGACCTAGGGTACAGATCATCTCCCAAATCCATGGTTTTGTTTGTTTTTTCATTATATCTTGCCACTCTTCTTTAAAGGTGTTTGGGAGAGAGAGAGAGTGCATGGTTGAGTGATGGTTACAGTCATTAAAAACAAAAAATCCAAGGATTTGAATGTTTGAATACTACACATGTCTATCATAAATATTTATAGGAATATGTGTTTATAAATTATCATTTAATTACAATGAATTAAAACCTGAGAGCCCATGATATGCCCATTCTTGTCCATAAATCATAAATAACTTGACCTACAATCTAAGCATTGGTTTACTTGAAATTTCATATTAAGAATAACTGCTCATTGAGCATCAACCAAAGTGAACTCACACTGAGATTCTGAGATTATGATGCATTCCAATAGATAGATGTTTTTTGAGTTATAAAAATAAGCTATCAATATTTTGCAATTTTAATTATGAAAGTAACATGAACACATTATAGAGGAAACAATTACCCATAATTTCATTCTTCTAAGAAAACTGTTGGTGTCTTATAGACTTATCAATATTACTGTAACTTTTGCAGAGAAGTCTCTCAAAAAATAGGGCATACCTGAATTTCAAAAGGAAGTGTTGGCAAACTATGACCAAAGTGATGAATTTAGCTGACTGCCTGTTTTTGTACCTGCAAACTAAGAATTTTTTTTATGATTTTTAATGGCTGAAAATCAAAAGAAGAAATAATATTTCACAGTGTGAAAATAACATGAAATTCAAGTCTAAGTGTCAACAGGTAAAAATTTTGTTGGAAAACAGCCATGCTGATTTATTTACGTATTGTCTTGGGCTGCTTTTGAGCTACATGGAGCTGAAACTAGGTTAAGGCAAGTAGGCACTCACTGACTTTGGGCACAGAATTTAAAGAGGTACTCAGAAACTCAATAGGAAAGATAATAACACCCTAATGCAATATTTAAATCTCAAAGTCAATGCAAAAAAAGTTCACAATATACAGAATATCAAAATCATCAACTACCGAAGTTTTGTGAAGCCATACAATTGCAACTAATACTGTAGGTTCCACAAAATCTAAAATATTATTTGTCTTGGTTTTACCAAAAGAGTTTGCCAACTCCTGCTCAAGAACATTTCAGCCGTAGTGTTGCATTCAAATTTCTATCAAGAATTACTTCTTTAGTATAAAATTGCTTCTTTAGTATATAAAACTTTATCAATAAAATTTTCCTTGAAAATACTCCTTGCCAACTCTCTTTGTCAATCAAAAGAGAAGAAATAAACCAGACAAAATATATTTGATTAATATGATAGACATGAACTCTTCTCATCCTTACTGTTTTTTTGTTTTGTTTTGTTTTGTTTTTTTAATAAACAGAAGGAGGAGGTAGTGAAGGAGGATGAAGAGAAGAGAAGACAGGAGGGAGAGAAGGGGAAGAAAAGGATGAATTGTATTACGTGACCCACATGAAATTCCATGTACCAGATTGGCTCTAATATGATGCCAAATAAGATACAGGGATAGGGGAACATAGATATAAAAAAAAGTCATTCCTCCAGATATTGCCAAACATCGTTTTTAAAAAATTAGTTGTCAATTCATGTTTGGTACCAGTTTATCCTACACTGTAACTTCATTCTGAGGAAGTCTAAAATGTCAGGCATCAAGCCTTAGATATTATCTAAATACTTAACAGGAGAAGAATAGACCCTCCTAAGGATCAGCCTACATTTTTCAGTCATTTTCAAGAGCTACTTGCCTCATAATGGTTGCTAAGACATTAAACGAGATTCTAACTATAGGAGATGAAATGCCATTACATTGAATATCAGGAAGACATATAGATGGCTAACAAACACATGAAAAGATGCTCAACATCACTCATTATCAGAGAAATGCAAATCAAAACCACTATGAGGTACCATTTCACACCAGTCAGAATGGCTGCGATCCAAAAGTCTACAAATAGTAAATGCTGGAGAGGGTGTGGAGAAAAGGGAACCCTCTTACACTGTTGGTGGGAATGCAAACTAGTACAGCCACTATGGAGAACAGTGTGGAGATTCCTTAAAAAACTGGAAATAGAACTGCCTTATGATCCAGTAATCCCACTGCTGGGCATACACACTGAGGAAACCAGAAGGGAAAGAGACACGTGTACCCCAATGTTCATCGCAGCACTGTTTATAATAGCCAGGACATGGAAGCAACCTAGATGTCCATCAGCAGACGAATGGATAAGAAAGCTGTGGTACATATACACAATGGAGTATTACTCAGCCATTAAAAAGAATACATTTGAATCAGTTCTAATGAGGTGGACGAAACTGGAGCCTATTATACAGAGTGAAGTAAGCCAGAAGGAAAAACACCAATACAGTATACTAACGCATATATACGGAATTTAGAAAGATGGTAACAATAACCCTGTGTACGAGACAGCAAAAGAGACACTGATGTATAGAACAGTCTTATGGACTCTGTGGGAGAGGGAGAGGGTGGGAAAATTTGGGAGAATGGCATTGAAACATGTAAAATATCATGTGTGAAACGAGATGCCAGTCCAGGTTCGATGCACGATACTGGAAGCTTGGGGCTAGTGCACTGGGACGACCCAGAGGGATGGTATGGGGAGGGAGGAGGGAGGAGGGTTCAGGATGGGGAACACATGTATACCTGTGGTGGATTCATTTTGATATTTGGCAAAACTAATACAATTATGTAAAGTTTAAAAATAAAATAAAATTTAAAAAAATGATTTTTAGAGATTATTTTTGAAATTCGTACTTGTTTTTCTGAACTCTTGATTATTTTCACATGTCAGTTTTTATAAGCAATTTGCTTCTTAACACTCTTAAGAAGTGATAAACAGAAGGTTTTTCATACTTATTCAAAAAAACCTTTAATGCTAATTTCTCAGAAGTCTTTTACCACTGTTGGGAATCTTGGGGAAAAAATGCTTTATGGGGACACACTAAGTACTTCCAGCACCTTAGGAGTCACTCAGCTTTCCAAAGATTTCGTCCTGTAACAAGGATGTGTTGTGCTATGGTTAGTTGCTCAGTCATGTCCGACTCTTCGTGACCCCATGGGCTCTTCTGTCCATGGGGATCCTCCAGGCAAGAACATTGGAGTGGGTTCCCATGCCCTCCTCCAGGAGATCTTTCCAACCCAGGGATCAAACCTAGGTCTCCCCCATTGCAGGCAGATACTTTACCGGCTCAGCAACCACCAGGGAAACCCATGAATACTAGAATGTGTAGCCTATCAGTTCTCCAGGGGATCTTCCCAACCCAGGAATCAAACTGGGGTTTCCTGCATTGCTGGATTCTTTACCAGCTGAGCTTCTACCAATGCAAAGTTGCATTTTACCATATTTTCTAAATGGTGTGATAAGAACATCTGAAATGTTAATTTTGTTACTGATACATAAAGTTTAAAAATTAAACTTCCAGATATTTGGAAAGATATACAATTTATGTTGTGTAAAATCATTTTGGGGACAGAAGTATAAATCTTTTAAATATACAGAGATCATTATGGTTTTTTTTTAGTTCTACCTTTTTAACAAAGACATTTGCTCAGACAGGTTAGCAACAATTAGGGAAGGGACATTTTTGAAGAGTGTTATTAGTCGTTAAATTATTAGATGATAATGATACTATTTTCCTGACCTTATGCTTAACACTGGTAATTTTAAATTTATTTGTGCTTTAATTTTTTTTAAACATCAGTTCTTCAGCATAGTGAGATTTATAAACACTGTCAGTTACATTCTGATTAATCAAATCAACTAGCTAACATGGCATCTCATAGAACTTCTACCTTTGAAGTCTGTCACTAGAAGCTCAGCCTTTATGAAAATGAAATACTTAAATTCCAAGATTGTGAAAATATAGAAATTTGAATAATGTGTCAAGTTTAACATAGTAAAATTACTTGAATATATATGTATATGCCATAAGAAAAATGGAACATCTTTGTTAAGTAGAATGATTACCAAGCGTTCAGTGGCTGATTCACCCTTTGTGCTGTGTGTGTGTGTGCACAATAAATTGGGTATGCTGCTGCTGCTAAGTCACGTCAGTCGTGTCCGACTCTGTGCGACCCCATAGGCAGCAGCCCACCAGGCTCCCCCGTCTCTGGGATTCTCCAGGCAAGAACACTGGAGTGGATTGCCATTTCCTTCTCCAATGCATGAAAGTGAAAAGTGAAGGTGAAGTCATTCTGTTGTGCCCGACTCTTAGCAACCCCATGAACTGCAGCCTATCAGGCTCCTCCATCCATGGGATTTTCCAGGCAAGAGTACTGGAATGGAAAATGTATATATAGAAAGGTAAATAGATATAGAAATTATATAATATCTCTGTAAGTAAATTTAGGTCCATGGCTAAAAAGATCCAAAGTGTTTAGAAAAAAAAAAAAAAAAGAACTTCATCTGTGTAACGGGGAATAAAACATTCTGTCTTTTATATTTCAATGATAATTTGAATTTGGAATAAAATTTCAAATGAAATTTCTTAAGGACTATATAAATGCATTTGGAGGGTCATTACTCTGCTTGATTGCTGATGAAATGTAGGGTTTATTCTGTGGTTATATTAAAGATATGAATGGCTTTCATGAGTAGGTTCTACTCCATGTAAGTCATAGTCTAAAAATGGCCCCATTAGTAATTCTGGAAAAAACAAAGTTTTGCCCAATGAGTAACATTCATTGAGTACTAAAATGAGAAAGCAAGCCTGGCTTGCTGCAGTCCATGGGGTCACAAAGAGTAAGATATGACTGAGCTACTGAACTGACTGAAAATGAGAAATCTATATGAGACTCTTGAGAATATTAAATAGATTTAATTCTACCTATTCCACTATGAATATTTTCTCTTAGATCAGAGACATGACAAGCACCTGGAAATATAAAGAAGAGTTTCTTTTAAAGACTCCAAAAGATCCATTTTAATAAAGCACTCAAAAGTCCCTAAAAACAAAAATTAAAGCAACATTCACCTGGGAGTTAGTTGACATGGATTTTGTCTCAGCTGTGCTAACAACAGGCTGTGTGACCCTGGACAAGTCACTTAATTTTGTTGGCCCTTAATTTTTCATCTTTTAAATGAAAGACTTGTAACAGAGGGATTTGATAATCCTAAACCCTGAGTCTAAATCCCAGTGAATCCTACAGAAAGTAGTCAAGTCAGGGGAGTATGACAGAGGCATCTGAGTTTGTAATGAAAGAAGTTGGTCATCAAAAGTTGGAATGCAAGAAAGACGGACAGTCCACATGCCACACACTGGTTTTCTGCCCCAAGGACATCTACTTTCTATCACATAATTTGTCAGCTCAGTTCCACTGGTTTTCTTGATTCTTATCCACAGGACACTGCAATCACTTGCTAGTTTGTGTGTATTTGCTCAGAGTAATCATTTTACATCCAGCGACTTATGGTGTGGTCCTAAGAGGTAACAGCCTTTCAGCTGTGGGAAGGAAAAGGATCAGTCTGAGCATTCTTGAGAAAGATTGCAAAACTGCTTTTAGTTCACATAGTGTATTTCTAGTCTGGGATTTCTTTTAATGGAGAAAAAGCAATTTTTAAAAGGAGAAACTTGGATGTTTCCTAAAGCAACATTCAAAGCAATTAAATGGAGCTTTTTAAGCAACATGATCTTTTTCACTCTATCTCCTCTTTAGCCTTAAGTAAAAACCAAAGGACCCTTTGAAAAATGATGATTTTTTTTTTACATTTAATATGTGATCTTTTCATGTTTCTGGTGTTGTATGCTTTTGAGCTGCCTAACAACTATAGCTATGTAGCTAGAAGAAGGGCAGACTTGTCTTATATCCTGTGAAGAGGTGACTACCTGAAGTGTGAGAATGAAAGAAAACATAAGAATTCTATGAAAGGTTTTACTACAGAGAATGTGGGGCCAAGACCTTCATCTAACCCTGGATACACATTATTCTTAATAATGCATAGCCCTATCTTTTTTTTTTTTTTTTTTGGTCGACTTTAAGTAGTAAGCTTACAAAAATTGACAATATTTTACAGAAACAGATTTAAAAAAAAAAAAAAGCATAGTTCTGTTTCCTGTATCTTTCACAGTTCTTTAATTTGAGACATATCACTTTTATCTCATCTTGCTTTAACACCAGATTTGGTTTAATTAAATTTATGTCAAATGAACACATGAAACGAAAGGAAAATCAGAAAGCCTGCAGTTGCCCATTAGTGAGTCAGTGACTGCAGTGAACGGCTTTTGAAGCCTGGCTTACTGCCAGGACAAGCTTGCAATGATGCTCAGAGACACCCATGATGCTTTGAAGGGAAGGACTTAGCTGACCTGAGCCTGCTCAATGGAATCATTCAAAATCCTCATGGGCTAGATGTAAAATCTATAATAAGTCTTCTGTCTTCAACCATTTACCTGTCAAAGGAAAAGAATAGGAGGTGTAAAACCATAATCTGTATAGAAGATTGTACTAGACCCATGTATTATTATTGTTGCTGTTATTATTATTGATTATGGGGGTGACTTTGTTTGCCTGTTGTGAAAGCAACATGCCAAGCCTTTTGAAAGGTAGTACCAAACCATCAATCCCTGGAGCTACTCTATCAAAATAATCTTTAACTTAAGTCTCCTAATTGAAATATATGTCAGCTAGTCATATAATAAATGCTGTTAGAGAATATAAAAAGCATAACCTTTGGGAGCTAGTATTTAGAGCTTTAAAAATGGGTCACTGCTAAAACACCTAAGTTTAAAAATAAATGAATCCCCAAACATTTTGACACTCCTGCTAAAATGCAAAATAAAATATCACATCTCATATTGTTTCTGATACCACATGATCTTTGTACTTTTATACCTAAATACATTTAATGCATCCGGCCTTGGCACTTCCATGTAAAAATGTATTGAATAACTCTACCAATCAAAAGCACTGGTTTTTTATTCAGTTTTGTATTCATACATTTTTTGAGGGATACACACACACACATATAGTACTATGCTTATTCATTTTGCTATTGGAAACTGGTCCAGAGGTTCGTTTGCATTTTATATTTTCAGATTTTAAACATTAAAGTCTTTACACAAGCTTGCAAAAATAAAATAAATAAATATTACATAACAGCAGGGTGCACTGAACGTTAGTAAAGCAGGATATATGGTAGCAAACTTGGTAAACACCTAGATATGCTGAAGGAACAAGGAAGGCAAGAGAGGGCTTTCAGGGTCTATTTTTTATCCTGTTTGAAGAGATTTCAAACAAAGAAAGGTCTAAATGATCCCAAAGTCAAGTCAATATTGTCTGAGGTGCTTCAACAATCCAGCAATACCAAGAATCATCAATGTACTTGTTCAGTTTCTTATTTCCTCAGTTTTCTTGATCTCCCACAGTTGCGTTGTCTCAGATTTTCCTGTTATATATGCCTTACTATTTTTTTTCAATTTCATTTATAACTGAAAATAGAAGTAAAGCATATAAAAGCAAGCAAACAAACAAACAAAACAAAACAAGGATTACCTTTTTACCATTTGAGCAAGGTTCCATTCACAAACCTACTGTGTCTATGTATCTTCTAAAATGTGTGTCTGCATTGAAACACCATGCTAAAAATTGCCTTTGGTAGAAAGTTGTTTTGAGAAAAGAAATGGTTTCTGCCTCAAGCTGAATGTGAGACATCACTTCTTGGCCAACAACAAAGTTCTTAATTTTGTGGAATTTGTGAAATATGTTCAGCTGGATTCTGCCACTTGCCTCTCGTCGGGTATTAGTGGTCTTTTCATTTTCATGAGATCAAATAAGATATGAAAATACTCAGTGTTTCCAAATTCCATAGGATATAGTACAATCCTAGTAATATAAGAAAAAGATGGGTTTAATTTGCATTCATACTGCCTTTGATGAGGTTAAAAATGTAAGTTTATATTCAAATAATTCATTTTTTAAAAATCACACCTTTGTTCTCAATATACATTTAACATTTAAAATATTTTATAACACCAACACATATTTATGCAAAAAACTTCAATTAACATTAAAAAGGAAGCATTTCATGTTTATAATACAATCTCCAGCTATTCAATATGAATTAAACTTACTGCTGTACCTTTTTTATTTATGAGAAATTTGTCAGTTTCTTCAATTATTTGTTCAGTAAAGAATAAATTAAATTACCTGTTACAAATTGCACATGATCACAGTAATTGAGAATAATCGTAAAATGCTCTATCCAAGAGCTATTTAATAATGAAAGTTTTAGGAAATTGATTATACTTGTGAACATGGTAAACAGTGGTCCTATTTGCTTGTTTTTAATGGTGTTAGGATATTCTTAGATGTCTACATTGCTTTATTCCTGGAGACTTTTTCAAAGTGTTGCAGGAGAAAAATTAGCAAGCATTCAAAACTATCTTGGAGACTACTCAGAAATGTTTATTCCTTCTTACAAAATATTTTCCCAATAAGCCCTTTTAAACCAGAATACATAACGCCCACAGTATTCAGCAAATTTCTGGGTTGTTTTTTTTTTTCTATTTTGAATTATTCTAGTAATTGTGCAATGCAACTCTTCCCCCTGGCACTACCGACCTATCCTCTTTACTCCACATTTTAAAATCAAATTGCCAGAAGTGTCTGAAAGACTGTACTTCAGAAAAAAAAAAAAACAACACTTCAGGGCCAAGCTTTGCTAACACATGGAGCATTAGGAGATGAATCAGGGGCGTAACAGGATGCTGAGAGCACCTTTCCTGCTGGAATCAAAGGCGTGCCAGGAGGAGTCAACATTTTGCCTGCAGTTGCTCTCTCTGGCTCTCCCGTTGCCTATAATGAAATAGCTAAAAGGACATTTGGGACAATCCTGGGCCAAGCAGAGCTGTTTCTTAGATCCACCTAAAGAATCATTGCCAAAAGAAAAAAGTGATTCTGAAAGTATCTTAATCCAATTCTCTGTATCTGGCCATACGGTAGAAAATGTGTGGTAAGGCATGGTTCACCTCACTGGGAGTAGAATTGAAGGTTCAATCAGTTGGTCCTGAATAGTCTACAACAAATAGCCACCTGTTTGAACTCTGCCTTCATTTTGATCCAGTCAATGCTAGTGTGAGTTTCATTAGGATGCATATTCCCAAGTTGTGTTTTTTCTGATTTCCTCAGTTACTCAAAGTGCAAGTTTTAGGATGAAATGCTAGGAGAGTAAAAGAGAAATAAACCCTTTAAGAATTATCCAAGAAGAAATTTATCGACATGCCACTACCGAGTCGATAAGACTCTCTGACAGGAAGGTATTCTGTCAGATGCTGGCCTCGCTCAAAGTAAAGATTATTATAGAAGCCCTGATATTCTGATTATGTCAGTGTGTAGCAAAGTGTTTTCATATCACTTCCAAAGGAAAGCAAATTGCTCACAAGTACCATTTTTTCGTTTATACTCGTACAATGAAACAAATGAACCAGTAAATGGATGTAAAGCATTTGGAATATTGGGGAAACCAAACTTGACACGCCGATCTTTTGTCACATAACTAATTGCATCCTTTTAAATTTTTAGTTTTAGACACATGCTAAATTGCAGATTCCAGTCACCTTTTCAATAAAGGATTCCTTTTAAGAATTAAAAGCATATACTCTATCTTAATGTTATCCTCAAAAAAAACAAATAAATGAACAAATATGTATTTTCTTTCTTAGGAGTCATTGAGAACAGATAGTTTAAGGGTTAAGAAAATGTATTTTAATTATAATGCTAGAAATGTGACCATCCTTCATATAAAATACAGAATATTTAGATAGAGCAAGGTGAATTATTTATACCATTCAAACTAAAACGCAAAGCATTGTTTTACTCAAGTTGAAAGGAATGTATTTTTATATAACTACAATTGTCCACAGGAGTGCCCACATCACTTCTAGTTTTTTTTTTTTAAATAAACAATATCTTGTTTTATGTTGTCAACATTGGTATATAAAATGCTTGTAGTCATATTTTAGAAATCACACAGAGTTCTGTCTTTGAATTCTGTCCTTACAAATTCCCCAGTTCTAACGATATCATCACAGCATATTAAAATGTTCACAGTAAAGGGACATACAAGTTTGAAGGTTCCAGTCAAACTGATTATACCAGGTGATAACACTAGAGTTGTCCCAACATAAAAGCTAACAAGTCAAAAGGGGAGATAATGTGCGGTTTCTCTAGCAAATGATAAAGATTCAGAGCAGCAGGGCAGCTGCAGTCCCGTGATCAGAGCCATTATGGGAAGAAAGGATTCTGATTAAGACCGTTAACCTTGCACAGAAGCAAATCCAAAAGAGACAATATGGGAGGATGTGCCCAACGCACATCTAAAATATTAATTAATACACCTCTGAAAAGATGAGCGCTTACGTTTCAGTTACAAAGACAGGGCAAATTCACGGACTGAGTTAAACATTCACCCTTGGAAAGTGACGAGTGCAAAAAGGAAGGCAGTGATGAAGTCACTTACAGTTTGCAATTCAGCTGTCATGTGGAAGTCTGCAGTAGGTATAAGCAAAATATACTGTGAAGAGTACGTGGCTCAATATTGTACAGCAAAATCAAACTTTGCAACTGCTTATGCATAATTAACTCTCTGGGACTAGCCTGCTCTGGTGCACCACTTCATAGAGTAATAAAAAATTAAACTACAAATACAGACTCCTAGGTAACTGTGGTCACAGGAAAACTCTATCTTCCTTTGCAGGCTTATTATTTCCCGAAGCTGTGGCTGACAGCTTCTGTGAACACACATTTTTGCATATATTTTGTTTATGTGCAAGCCTTGGCATTTCAGCCGGCTCCTGCTGAGGCCCCTTCCTACCATATGCTTCTGTTTTTCTTCATTAGGTGATGTGATCCCTTTTGACTGTTGCATGCACGTGAAAGGACAGTGGGCTTGGGGGGGAGAAGAAAACCTGCTTTAAGAGAGTACACGTCAGTTGGCCTTCAGCTGCTTGGAGCTGATCACATCTGACAAGTGTTGTAGCTATTCGTCGTAATGGATGTCTCTGCTTTAGCAGAGAAGAGGTGAAAAGGATGTAATTCCCAGTGAAAGAAAGCAACATGAACTATTATTTAATTACTGCCTAATATAAAACTCCCTAGGAGTCTCTGTTGATTTATAGTTCTAGCTTCCTCCTTTCTTTATTAATGAACAATCTAGTCTTATAATGCAATGCAGTTAAGTCTCACCTGTTATTGACAGGGACTTTCCCAAATGAACATGGCAAATAACCCATTTTAATACTCTAATCATGTATGCTTCTAAGTGCTTTATTTTCTTAAATACAGAAACTGTTCTTTCACCATGTTTCAAACAAAAACAACAACACAACAGTGACTTGCACTAGTGTTACCCAGCTTTATTTCTTTCACTAGTTTAGGATTTGGTGTGCACATTTTGATTGCTGTATATACTGACCTTTTCAACTCTCTGGATTCTCAGAATCAATTAAAATCCTCTTCTCTCCCCTCCCCACTTCAATTCTCACACCAATGGGATGCTGAGTTAAGAAGACATAGTTTCTTTGTTTTTTTCCTAACTACATGTAATTTCTGGAAAAGCTGAAGCTGGTGTTTGTCAGTAGTCCACCTCTTCACAGAATTTGTTGTCTTCCCAGGGAATGTCAACTTCAAAATCTGAGAGAAAGTACTAATGCAAATCTGTTGTTCCTTGTTAAGTTATAGGAAGCTTTTGCAATCACAGTAATTCTATTCATTTATTTTATTGGGAAAGTAGTACCAGGAAAGAAAAATAGCCATACAATGTTTTGGATTAAATTCTATTTACATAGTAAATAAACTTTAATAAAGTTACATGGTTGTTGAAAAACTGTTGAGCTGATTCAAGTAGTAGAAGCCTCTGTTTATATAGTAAGTAGATAATAATAAGATTATAAAGTATTTCCCATTAATATATGGTTTTTAAGAATTTTATTAGTGAAATTTCTTATATTTTCTGGGGGTTTTTTTGCTATGGCTTATATTTTCCTTATCTAATTTTGCCAAAGTACCATTCTTGTCCTATGTATGACATATAGTAGCTTCTATCATTCAAGCAAATTATTTAACCAGTATTTTACAAAAGACCAAGTATTATTTTTGAGAAAACATTGTGTTTGTGCCCAAACCTCTTTTGCAGAAGAAAACATTTTTATTATATACTCCATATGTGTAGTTCAATGAGTTTTAGCTTATATTAACATTATGCACTTTTTTTGTTTGTTTGCTGTATTTATATGCAGCCTGGTAAAACTTTGAACATTGTGATTTTCTTTTAAAGGTGGCCAATTTGCTGATTTGAATGTTGTCATCAAAAAAGTATTTACAGAGAGAGTTAAATTGCTAGTCATGGGTGTAGTTGCTATTACCTATTTGCTTTGGAATATTTTATTACTTTGGAGCAGAGTGTGTGAGTATATGACCTATTTATTTTCAATTTACTTGTATTGTTATAAATCAAATATTGATAATTTTGGAAGAGGAAGAGCTGTTTATATGGTGACTTTCAAAAGGAAATTGTAGCTATGTTAAATTGAACAATTTGAGCTCAACACCAATTAAACTTTTTGACTCCTCATATAAAATTTTATGGCTTAAAATGAAATGCTAAAAATTGGAAGTAGAATCCATCAAATATTGTAAAAGTAAAATTTTATTTTTAACTGTGCAATAAAATGAAAGAATGTTTTCTCTCTTTATAATTAATATTGCTATCTGTAAATTTATTCAACTAGCCACACACAAATGTTTTCTTGCCTTGTGTGTTTTCTTAAGAAAAGATGAAAAAAGTTAAAAATTTATTTCCAGTGTTTTTAATGTAAATTCAATTAAGTTTCATATACTTCCCAATCATAATACAGTAAGACTCTTCCTCTTTTCTTTACAAGTATTTGTGAGAGGGAAAATAAAAACATGACTATGTCTTCATATCTCATGAAATCTTCATTCAGGGTGAGGAGCTGGGGGACTTCATGCAATAGTGCAGCAGAGAGCAAAAACTGCTGATTAAATTCAAAGTGTAAGCTCCATCAATAATTGAGCTATAACAAAACATTTTTCCAAGATAACTTTCTTATGTTAATTAATCTGGTTGGTGATCATGAGATAGAATATTTAAAGATACTGCATTTGCTATATAACTGATCATCTTCCACTTTGAGGAGTTTTATTTTTTCATGATTTATGAGATTTTTCACATTTAAGAGAAAAGTGAATAGTGAAAATTTTCTGTGAGGATAAATATATAACTGCCTAAATTTTACAACTTTGCTAGTGCAAAAGCAAGTTCAGTGCTGAGCTCTGAAGTAAGAAGTTTCCCTTAGATGACTGGAAATGTTAATATCCTTTTTGGCTTTTTTACTGAAAGAAAAAAAAAATCACACACACACACACACACACACTCCAAAACAGTTAATGCAACTGCATTTTAACAGGCTACCCCTGGCCTGGAGGGCAAAACCCTTATTTTTAATAAGGCAATTCTAAGAAGGAACTGAATACAAGAAGGGAATCAAATCTCTTCTGAGTTAAAATATTTTAAAATGGTTTCTTCAAAAAAATAAATAAATAAAATAAAATGGTTTCTTCTCTCATTCTCATAAACAATAATAAAAAAAACTGACACATAAAATGTTAGGAAAGTAGATCAATTAAACTATATTTTGAGTCTAGGGAGAAAATTTCATCAACAGAGCTCAGAATAAATTTTGTAGTCATATTTATTCAACTCAGTAAAACACTTGACATCATTTTAATTTCATCCAAGCAAATTTAAACTTCTCCTGACCATTGTATAAATGATGCAAAGACTCACCTGAGTTCAAACATATAATACTTATCTAATTTTCAAAGAAATTTCATGAAACTCAGAAAGATATCTCTATCATATCTGCAGAGATTTGTAGCCAAAAAGAATTTTTACCTCACAAAATTAAAAGCACATTAAAAAAAAATTGTTTTTCCTATAGATGTGAATGGGTTTTCAGTAGCAGCTAAAATAAAATCATAGGTCTCCAAATTTCTATTTAAATTTGATCTCATAACCAGAGGAAATACTGCTGCCCAGAAATTCTTCTGATTTTCTCCAGTTATGCAACATTCATTGAATATCCATGGGTGCAGAGGTAGTGGTCATCTTGAGAGGGAGACCCTGCCCCAACATATAAGTACTTTACAAATCAACAATCCTAGCTTTCAAAGAATAGCATTCATTGTGCATGACTTTAGGAATTATATACACTGAAGACTCAATCCCAAATCCAAAGGAAAACCGTTGGGGTTTACAAACTACTTTTCTTAATCATGGAAAGTACAGGGGGTGGTATTCTTGCTTCATTTGTGGGTCCACTCCAACTCCAAACAGATCTCAAACCATTACAACGCATGGCAGTTGGTCGATAGTGTGGAAAAACCTCATTTACTGACTGGCCAGACAGTTTTAAAACCTTCAGATTTTTCTAAGTCTAGGTTATTAACTGTCTGACTGTAATCACATCTTCACCATAGGGAGCTTCAAAAGCTTTTCATTTGCATTGAATCAGTTGCCTCCTTCCCTGTCTTTTTTTCCCCCTGGAAATAAGCTTAAATAATTCAACAAACTACACACATGGCTAGTGATTATTGAACCATCTGAAACACTCGAGGCAAATGGCCCATTATGTGGTGGGAATTAAAACTTTCCTCCCAGTCATTGGGAGGGTATGTATTCATAGAGAGCAAATATTTGTGTCTGCAGCATGTCTATACTCCCCAGTCTCCTAAAATAATGTGAAAACACCTACAAGTATGCCATAACTTTTCTTCACCAGTGCTGATTTTGTAAGTCATTAGGTCAGATAAAGAGCCTTTTGGTGTGCATATATATTCAACATTTCCTTTGTCCAAGTGTGGAGACTAAGTTACTCTAAAAGAAAATACAATATGAATTTTAACAGTCACTCTCATATGAATAAGAATGAACAAATGACATTATATTCATCCCAAAATTTCACAATACTTAGATCACAGTATGTTTAAGTATTTTTGGCTACTGACTTGATTTAGCCTTAATTATAAGCACTTACATTTTGTTAGGTCTGTATATAAAAGTATTTATGGATATTTTGCATTTAGAGACACACAAACTTTTGAATTATCCCATATGTGGATAAATATTTTATAATTCATATTGCCATATGTTTCTGTATCAACATATGTTATTAATTCATGTTTGATGAATTAAGATAAAAATCCTGAGCATTGTCAGCCTAAGGTAGAACTAGGATTCTACCTAGTTTATGCTAGATTTTAACAAATTTTAAAAGTGTCAAAAAACATAAATGATTTTTATTGATATAGTGCTTTTATTTCTCTAGACAGATAGCAATAAAAATCAATAAAAGCAAAAAAAAAAAAAAAACGTATTTTTCAGAACAGCAATAAATCTTCAATGCAAAATTTCAGAGAACATTGAGTAACTGTCATTGACTGCAGAATGGAAATTTTGTTGGGCATAGAGTTTTGTTTTGTTTTGTTTTTCTTTAAACATTCACTTTGTACTCTTAAAGAATGAGTCATACTTCATTACATAAGACTAACACAGAAATTTTTTTATTGAAGTGCTAGCCATCAGGTATTGTATATGTGCTGACATTCACCAATGTTAATGTTACTTCACCAGTGTGCTTAAGTTAACAGTTTCATAGAAATATCTTTTGTGACTGTACATTATATACATGATACATATATAACAATTTCCATTTTTGTGATTTATTTTAGTATTTATAGAGCTTTGCATCTGCATTCCAATAGTGTATAGTCTTTGTCAAACTTTTAATATATTTGTATAAATTATAATTTATATAAAAATATGTAGATGCAACAAAAAAATTCACATGTGTGTAATAAGTGATCAGTGACACCACTTGCCCTAATTCTTGTGTCTTTGATCCTCTGAATGTCTTTTCCCTAATTCCCTATCACAGAATGGAACCTGATTCACATCTAGCTCTTAGTAAATGTTTGTTGTTGACTCTAAATTTAGAATGAATTGGGATAAATTATGAATATTAATATAAACAACTGTCAATAAAACTCAAGTGATTTAATATTATAAAAGTGAAAAAACCAAGTATAGCAGTATTGAATATAATGGTACCCATCCACCAGGGACAGTCCTGTCCTGGATATCATGTTCTAGTAGAGTTAAACAATTTTTGTTTTAATGTTCTAGTAGAGTTAAACAATTTTTGTTTTGTTTATCCTGGGAGTGAGGCTAAGATGAAAATAATACACAAAACAATAAATTTAGAAGAAAAAATTAAAAGAACAAGAATGGTTAGCCTGGAAAAGAAGAGGTAGGAGGGTAACATTTTAAAACAGCTATTAAATTCCATCTTCCACAAAGGGGAGGGACAAAGAGAAATGGCTGTTCTCAAATATTTTAGTGACCCTTTTGGAAGATGGATTTTAATTTGTTATATTACCCCAGAGGTAGTGGTATATTGGTAAATTGACTCTCTGAAGGAAAAATAGCCTTGGTTTCTAGTGTTTGCTGATTTTTGTGGCACAAGTAGTCCCACCAGTACGAAGTCATTGACTGGAGAGCTCAGAAGAAATGCACACAGTTGGCTTTCCAAAGCACATGAAGACCAGCTCCAAAATATCACTACACAGGGCAGAAAGGAGGCAGGTGGCTTGAAGCTATAGAGAGAAAATACAGTTCATTGTAAGAAACATAGAATTTGAACTGGACTTTCTCAAGAGATTGTCTATTCATTTTTGAGAAAGTATTTAATGGAGGCTATATTGGGGCTTCCCAGGGAGCACCAATGGTAAAGAACTCATCTGCCAATGCAAGAGAAATAAGAGATGCAAGTTTGATCCCTAGGTCAGGAAGATCCCCTGGAGAAGGGCATGGCAACCCATTCCAGTGTTCTTGCCTGGAGAATCCCATGGACAGAGGAGCCTGCTGGGCTACAGTCTTTGGGTCTCAAAAGAGTTGGGCATGAATGAAGTGACTTAGCACGCACGTATAGAGACTATACATGTACTTAACTAAGCACACTAAGTTACTGAAAAGTATAAAGAAGAATTTTTTTGATCCCACCCAGCTATTTATGATTCTGTGCTGTTTGCAGGTATGTTAAATGTATTATTAAGCACTTCTGCCATTCTTTTTGAGATGAAGTTTCAGATATTATAGATATTATAATCTCATGAGAGCAAGACATAAGGCATTGTTGACTTCAGACTTTACATAAAAGTCTACAAAATACTAATTTGATAAGAGGCTTCTCAAGCATAGATATATTCAAACTTGCCAAAACATAGGAATTTTACATATATCTTTGTATGTACTCCTGACTTTAGGTTGACTCAACTTTAGGATATTGGGATTGTACTTATTTCCTTTTGTACAAGTTTCTTTTTGATATGGAAGGTAGTCTTTTTGAAAAACCAAGGAAATAATTGGAGGTGACATCTTATTTTTGCTTGCATGTGACTTCCTGAGAGAAGGCATCTCAGGAAAACTCCCCAAACATCCCTGAGATGTTGTGAGCATGCCTAAACACATCACCGGTCTATAGAAGAATTCACTTTTGTAGGTGACTGAAGAAAAATATCTTAAGATCAGTTTCCTCTCAGAAATCCAGTTCTATTAGATGAAAAATAAACCCATGATAATACCTATTTCTTTCCAAGTTGAAATATTAAAAGTGAAAGTAGGGCTTGGCTGACTTTGTTGGTTGACTACCCAGCATCTAATATTTACACTGGCAGAGCTGTACTTTTACTGGGATCTGGACTCCTGTACAGCCTTCACATGAAAATGTTGTTAGTAGCAACCCCCTTATAGATGAGTATTTGAAGAGTGGATATGTAATATAATCCAAGAAAAAGCTGCTTTTGGTACTCAGGAAAAGGAATGAAAAGACATTCTTTTTTCAGGTGTTAAGATTAGTAAGTATGAGATTTCTTGAGCTGATCCAGTCTTACTAAGACTATGAGAGGGAAATATAAGAACGAACATTTCCAGATGGAAAAGCAAAAAAATGGAAGGAAACTGGGTGCTGGATGATGCTATGGAATCATCCCTGAAGCCATACTGCTTCTGAATTTCTTTTTGTGTAGAATAAAAATAAAGATTACATAAAGACTTTACAGACAAACAAAAGGTGAGAAAATCCATTGCCAGTAGACCAACATTATAAGAATTATCATAAAATGTTCTATTGGCAGGTATAAGATAGCAGCTGAAAATTCTGATCTAAACAAGAAATAAAGACATCAGAATTTGTGAAGTCAAAGTAAATGTGTGACTTTTATTGTTTTTAATTTATGTAAAAGATAATTAGCTATCTCAATGGCACCCCACTCCAGTACTCTTGCCTGGAAAATCCCATGGACGGAGGAGCCTGGTAGGCTACAGTCCATGGGGTCACTAAGAGTCGGACACAAGTGAGCGACTTCACTTTCACTTTTCACTTTCATGCATTGGAGAAGGAAATGGCAACCCACTCCAGTGTTCTTGCCTGGAGAATCCCAGGGGTGGGGGAGCCTGGTGGGCTGCCGTCTCTGGGGCTGCACAAGACTGAAGTGAGTTGGCAGCAGCAGCAGCAGCAGGGCATCCCTAGTGGCTCAGATGGTAAAGAATCTGCCTGTAGTGTGGGAGACCTGGGTTCAATCCTTGGGTTGGGAAGATCCCCTGGAGGCTGACATGGCAACCCATTCCAGTATTCTTTCCTGGAGAATCCCCATGGACAGAGGAGCCTGTTGGGCTACAGTCCATAGTGTTGCAAAGAGTCAGACAGGACTGAGCAACTTAAGCACATAGCACAGGGAAAAGCGGGAATATGAATGTATTGTTTGCTTTATAACATATGTAGAAAAAAAGCTGACAATATAGCAAAGAATGAGAGGAAAGCAACTGTAGTATACTATTGTAAGGTTGTTATATTTCATGTGAAATGATACCATGTTATTTGAAGATGACTATGATGAATTAAAGATGCATATTGTAAACCTTTATGTGGCCACTAAAAAATTTTAAAAGTGGTATAACCAATAA
This sequence comes from Bos indicus, assembly GCF_029378745.1. Taxonomy (NCBI): domain Eukaryota; kingdom Metazoa; phylum Chordata; class Mammalia; order Artiodactyla; family Bovidae; genus Bos; species Bos indicus. The sequence goes on along the minus strand of NC_091767.1, from coordinate 49,642,591 downwards.
GCCAATCATGGAATCATTTTAAAATGCTCAAGTAAACCAACAATAAAGGATAAAGAAAGAAAGGGGAACTATATATGTATATACCGATATCAGACACACAGAAAACAACTAACAAAATGGTAGCTTTAAATTCACCCATCTTAATAACTGCATTAAATGTACATGATCTAAATCCCCTAATTAAAAGACAATGATTAATAGATTTGATAAAACAGCAAGGCTCACCTATGTATGCCTTTAATAAGTGTACTTTAAATATAAACACATAGATTAAAAGTGAAAGTGTTAGTTGCTCAGTCCTGTCCAACTCTGTAACCCCATAGACTGTAGCCCACCAATCTCCTCTGTCCATGGAATTCTCCAGGCGAGAATACTGGAGTGGGTAGCCATACCTTTCTCCAGGGGATCTTCACAACCCAGGGATCAAACCCAGGTCTCCTGCTTTTCAGGCAGATTCTTTACCATCTGAGCCACCAGGGAAAGTTAAAAATAAAAGGATAGAAAGAAGACATACTGTAGTAGATATATTAATATTACAGAAAGTTGACATCAAAACAAGTAATAATTAGCAGGATAAGGAGAAACATTATCAATTCATCAAGAAAGTGTAGCAATCCTTAATGTGTTTAATAATAGACTCTTGATTTTGAATTCAACATGTTTGGGAAATAATTCTTTGCTTCAGAAATACTGTTTATTGCCCTCAAAATGATAGTATCTTTCAACATATCCACTAACATAAGTAAGTATCTTAGTTTATAATTCGTGAAATATATTTCTAAAATAAGAATATGAGTAACTATTGAGAATACTTCCTCCTCTAGTGTTCTGACAGTTTGACAACTTTGAAAGAAGGAAGTATTCAGGGTCATATCTTTTGGAATGCTTGGAGTGCGGAAGTGAGTCTTGAACTTGCTTCATAGGATACTGAATCTAAAAACTTAGAAGGAATTAAGAATATTCAAATCGAAAATACAGTGAATTAGATGATTAGTCTTATTCAGCAGAACAAATCTCTGCTTGGTAGGCGTTAAGTTTAGCAAGATTTCTTTTCCCTACACATTCCTTGTTCCATTGAAATTAATAATCTAATTTTAACTTGGGATCTTACTTATGCAGTTTCATAAAGAAGAGTTAATCAGATTAAAAGTAAAACCAACCTGATTAATTACCTTTTTTAACTAAAACAGATTTATATTGGTCTATGTCAGTTTCTGATGTTTTACTTTTTTGCTATTATCTCTTCAACTAGGTTTTATTACATCTCCAACTTTTAATACTGAAATGCCTCTCAAATCTTCACAGCATGTCAAAGTATAGTCCTTTTTCATATAACCTACAATTAAAACATCTTCTCTGCAAATATTTTCATGTGCCTTCAAATTATTTGCTCCCCATGATTGTAAAAGATTAAATGATTTATTATAAACTGTTCAAAATCATGTTCTTCATGGAAAGGACAATTTCTACATAACTTAACCTTCATAATATTTGCTTAGATACTCTATTAGAGGGTAGGTATTAATTACACTTCAAAAATGTAAATTATGACTAAACATGCATAAATATATTTATTCTTTTAGGAAGAACATCATGTTTCTTTTTAAAATCAAATGTAGATGTTATATAAGAAACTATTGCACATTTAGTTGGTCAGTTAATATGTACTGATTGAGTTTGTGTTAGATATTATTCCAAATACAGGAGGTACCCAAGGGTTTAAAACCTCTCACTGACCCCTGCCCTAAGAAGCTTAGTAGAGAAGACAGAAATATTCACTTCACAACACAGAGAAAATTCAGCTTTGAAAACTGCTATGAAAAAGGTATATAGTGCAAGGAGTGTCTACAAAAGGAGAGTTAACCTGAGGAAGTGATACTTTATCTGAGATCTGAAGAATGAGTTAGAATAGCTAGATGAAAAGGGAAGGAAGAAAAGGTTCAGGCAGAGATATCAGGGTGTGTGAAAAGGAACATGGTAAATAAAGAGATAGAGAAAATCATTTTGATTGAAATTCAAAGTGAAGGTAACAGGGTAGAAAATACAGCCAGAGAGGTGGATAGAGCCAGACCACGCTAGTTATCATAGTCCTTGTAAAAATTCATTTACTTAATTCATATGAACAACAATGGGAAGTGAAAATAGAGTTTAATTTAGGAAACAAAATGATCAAAGGTGTGTTTGAGAGGATTCCTCCAGCATTAAAGGAGGGAGATGGAGATGGGTCAGAATTAACTTTGGTACTACTTGGCACTTGTGGTTTGCAGAATTCTGAAAGACCCCCCAGGCCCTCACTCATTTATGCATATATACTGTATAATACTTTCTCCCTGAATATGAGTAAGATTCACGAATATGATGGAACTTAACTCCCTTGATTGTGTTATGTTATATGATGAAGGTGAAAATATTCTGCAGTTGTAATTAATCAGTCAGACTTTGAGATCAATAAAAGAGACATCATCCTGGCCCTGATCTAATCATGTGGGTCCCCTTAAAAGTTCCTTTAAAAAGGGCTCAGTTTTTTCCTGAAAGAGAAGATTCAAAGCAGAAAAGACTATCCTAATCACTTGAAGAAGCAAACATCTACATTGTGAACTGCCTACAGAGACAGCCATGCAGCAAGGACCTGAGAACATACAATGGCCAACATTTAATGAGATAAAGGAGTCCTTATTCCTAACATCACAGGGAACTGAATTCTGCACCCTGAGCTCCAGATGAGAACACAGCCTGACCAATACCATGATTTGGACCTTGTGAGACATTGAGCAGAGGGCCTTGTTTTATGCTGCTAATTTTGTGATAATTTGTTAAACATCGTAGAAAACTAATACATCAAATTTTCAGGAGACCAGCTGGAAGATAAAGGTACATTGGCCTCTTGCTCCATTTCATATTTCTTGAGGACTGGACACACAGCAATATTGTAAATCAAAGAAGTGCAGGGGACAAAAAGGAAAAAAGAGTTCTCAAGAGAGGAAAAGGTGAGAAGACACTGGATACCAAGCATATAAAGTAATTTAATGTCAGCTGCATTATTGTTTAAAAAAAAATCCCTTCTGAAAATATGCCACTTTTTGTTAGTATGTTTTAGCAAATCTCACTTGGAAGTTTTTAAAATAAAAAATTAAATGTGTGCTTACTATCAGGCAAGATGTATATCAATAATATATTTCTGGGAGGGGGGTTTGGCTTGGGGGACACATGAACACCTGTGGCTGATTCATGTCAATGTATGGCAAAAACCATCACAATATTGTAAAGTAATTAGCCTCCAATTAAAATAAATTAATTAACTTAAAAAATAATAATACAGAGGGATGGTATGGGGAGGGGGGAGGGAGGAGGGTTCAGGATGGGGAACACATGTATACCTGTGGTGGATTCATTTTGATATTTGGCAAAACTAATACAATTATGTAAAGTTTAAAAATTAAATAAAAATTAAAATAAAATAAAATAAAAGCTTCAAAAAAATAATAATAATACATTTCCCTTTCTTCCAAATCTCTTGCAAAAACTTTTCCTGTGTCATAAACAATTAGTCATGTGTATTCTAACACATAACAATTATTTTGTAACATTAGGTTCAGTTAAGTCGCTCAGTCGTGTCCAACTCTTTGCGACCCCATGAATTGCAGCATGCCAGGCCTCCCTGTCCATCACCAACTCTTCTCATGAAGTGGCCAAAGTATTGGAATTTCAGCTTTAGCATCATTCCTTCCATAGAATACCTAGGACTGATCTCCTTTAAAATGGACTCGTTGGATTTCCTTGCAGTCCAAGGGACTCTCAAGAGTCTTCTCCAACACCACAGATCTAAAGCATCAATTCTTCAATGCTCAGTTTCCTTCACAGTCCAACTCTCACATCCATACGTGACCCACTGGAAAAACCATAGCCTTGACTAGACGGACTTTTGTTGGCAAAGTAATGTGTCTGCTTTTGAATATGCTATCTAGGTTGGTCATAATTTTCCTTCCAAGGAGTAAGCGTCTTTTAATTTCATGGCTGTAGTCACCATCTGCAGTGATTTTGGATCCCCTAAAAATAAAGTCTGACACTATTTCCCCATCTATTTGCCATGAAGTGATGGGACCAGATGCCATAATCTTAGTTTTCTGAATGTTGAGCTTCAAGCCAACTTTTTCACTCTCCTCTAGGTTATGGTATGAAATTGTCTCATTTTTTTCCTTGAGACATCAACAAAGTTTCATAGTGAGAAGTTATGTTGATTTGCTTCATTCAGAACAAACTTACTAAATAACATCCTATTGACCTAGAATAACATCCTATAATAACATTCTATTGACCTAGAATAATCTAAACTCACAAAATCATCTGAAAAACAGGTCACAGGACTACTGGTCAACTGGAGCCTAATAAGGCGGAAAATATGAAGTCTAGAATACTGATCAGGGTGAACATTCTGGAGTTCCTTCAAATTTTTAATTTCTCTTAATCTACTTTCCATAATTAATAATTATTCAGGAGTTATAAAATATATATTAGAAAATTAGCTTTACTGAACATTTTATTTCAAGGTTGACAGTCAGAAACAAATAACTAGGCAAACAACATCATGTTGAAAAGTTCTCCATATCTACTTATTGTATAAAGACATTTGAGACTGAGTAAATTATAACTGGCAATTAACCATTTAGATGGCTAGCTAAAATGGTATTAATTTTTCCCTTATTCAGTTCTTGGTTTTGAGTTGCTTTGACACCAGGTTTATCCAGAATTAAATTTGTGTGTTCACTTAGATAGAATTTTTTTAAAACTAGCATTGAATCCTATGCTTTTCTCAATCAAGTTGTCCTAAGAAAGCAGAGGCATTTTTAATTCATTCACTGCTTTGTTTTAAATTTTGTGTTATACTCTTCCACATATCTCTTGTGTTATCTTTATCAGAGAGAGCAAGGAACATGGCAGCCTGAAAATGAAGCACAGAGTTCATTTTCTCCAACTTTGCAGTTTACTTTTAGTGATTTTTTTACTTATTTATTTTTTTAAACAAATTTCTTGCATTTTATTGACAACTGGCAACCTGTATTCTTTTTTTATTTATAAAATACTTGATCAAATAAGCATCTATTTAGGTCACTATAATAAATATCTAGGTAAAATGGTAGAACTTTGTGAGAATTTGACAGATCTCTGGAGTCTCCAAAAGGATAATGGTTGTGTCTGGTTCATCCAACCACCAAAAAAAAAAAAAAAAAACTCTTAACTAAATGATTTTAAAGGGTTGGGTCAACATAGTTCTTGACTTGTAATAAGTACTAAATTAATATTTGAAGAACTTAGATTTTAATAGAGGAGGGAGTGCTCATGAACTGCTAAGGAGCATAACTTCTAGTTTTCATTCTCATTTTAGAGCTGTGTAGATTAGATAGAGCAAGTTACTTAATTTTTTCATGCAGAAGTTTCTTATCTATAAATTACTGTTAAACGTAATTAGTAAATAACTACTTAAATACACATGTATATTTTAGAACAGTGAAAGATATTCCTATCTTTTTGTACGAGGAGAGCATGATCATTAATCAGATAAGCTCTGAACCTACTGACTCATTCCCATTCCATCTCAGTAACTTATTGTTGTTGTTCAGTCACTAAGTTCTGTCCAACTTCTTGCAACCCCATGGACTGCAGCATGCCAGGCGTCCCTGTCCTTCACTATCTCCTACAGTTTGCTCAGATTCATGTCCATTGAGTCCGTGATGTTATCTAACCATCTCATCCAAGCAGTAACTTACTAGGTAATGATTATTGGGAGAGCTACCTGTCTTAGTCTGCTTGGGGATCTACAACAAGATACTACAGACTGGGTGACTTATAAACAACAGAAATTTATCTCTCACATTTCTGGGTTCTGGGAAGTTCAAGCTCAAAGTACTAGTATGGTTGTATTCTGATAAGGGCTCAGTTTTTGGTTCATAGCCAGCATTTTATTTCTGTGTCTTCACATAGTGAATGGGAGCTCTGTGAAGTCTCTTGATATTAATCCCATTCATGAGGGCTCCACTCTCATAAACTAAACACCCTAAAAATCCCCATCTTCTAATACCATCACACTGGGTATCAACATATGAATTTTGAGGGGACACAGACATTCAGGTCATACCACTACCTTCAATCCAAACCAGCTTCTTCCTGAAGAATCTGTATTATAATGTACTTTTTTCATAGTTGTAATAAGTTAATATGGAAAATTGATAAAGCCCTTCAGAGAATGTTTCAATTCAGTTCAGTTCAGTCGCTCAGTTGTGTCCGACTCTTTGCAACCCCATGAATCGCAGCACACCAGGCCTCCCTGTCCATCACCAACTCCCAGAGTTCACTCAGACTCACGTCCATCGAGTCAGTGATGCCATCCAGCCATCTCATTCTCTGTCGTCCCCTTCTCCTCCTGCCCCCAATCCCTCCGAGCATCAGAGTCTTTTCCATTGAGTCAACTCTTCGCATGAGGTGGCCAAAGTACTGGAGTTTCAGCTTTAGCATCATTCCTTCCAAAGAAATCCCAGGGCTGATCTCCTTCAGAATGGACTAGTTGGATCTCCTTGCAGTCCAAGGGACTCTCAAGAGTCTTCTCCAACACCACAGTTCAAAAGCATCAATTCTTCTGTGCTCAGCCTTCTTCACAGTCCAACTCTCACATCCATACATGACCACTGGAAAAACCATAGCCTTGAGCAGACAGACCTTTGTTGGCAAAGTAACGTCTCTGCTTTTGAATATGCTATCTAGGTTGGTCATAACTTTCCTTCCAAGGAGCAAGCATCTTTTAATTTCATGGCTGCTTACCACATTGTAAATATTCAAATATTGATTGCAATTATTATAGTATTTTTATATTATATTGATAATGCTCCAGTTATTTTTAATATTTGTGCATTAATTTTTTTCCTGAAGTTTGGTCTTATTTCTTTCTTTTGCCAATGGAAAATGAAATGTTATTTCTCAGTTTAACCTAGGAAACACATGAAAGTAGTTTCATAACCATATCCACTCAATGGCCTAAAACAGTTCAGTTGTGTATCTGTTTTGGGCATCTGCATCTTTAAGATAAATAGTATTTTCAAGATAAACGGTTTCTTGTCTGTGATAGAAACTCATATGCAAAATAAGCTTGTTACCATGTAGGAAACTAAAGGAAATAGCAAGTATGTACAACAAGCAGTCAGTTTACCAAACGATGAGCTTGAATAAGCAAAGTGAAGATTAGTTAAGGGGTCAGGCTGCAGGGATTAGAAGGGAAAAAAAGTTCTATACTTTAAAAAATAATACTTTGAAAGAGAAAACAGCAATTATATCAGTGGAGTTTTGTTATTTTATTATTATAAACACTAAAAAATAAAAAATGTCAGTTCATTACTAACAACTCAGTGAAAGGATCTTTTGCGAATATTAAATTTATCTAGAATAGCACATATTTAAAACCAGTAGGCCTTAGGAAGCAGCAGCTATATTGAAATGTTTGCACATCTGTTGTAAATGACAGCACTTTTGTTTGATGACTTCAATTTTGAAGTCATGCAATAGATTTTTAAAAATATAATTTTAAAAAATATAACAGGTAAATTCACTTGCCAACCTTTCTGAAATTTTAATTATTAATATTATGATATGATAAGATCGGATGCCATTCTTTGGCTCAAATACCAAAGTATTGCTTTTCTATTTATAACAGTAGCCATTTGTAATAATATAGTATTATTGCACAATCAATATATTGGAAAAGTCCTCTGAAGTTATCTTTAAAAATTTTTTTTAAGCTAGTGAAAAAATATGGAAAGTGACCTGAGTCCTGAATTTACATTTTTCTCCTTTAGCACTTTTACACTAGCCTCATAACCAGCTAAGTCAGGCAACAGCACTGTACATCACACCAGTTATGAATTTTGACCTTATGAAATAATTACCAAGGAGGGCAATGATTTATGGAGATATGTATTGGTCTTTTAAATTTTGACAGACAGAAGTTTATTGCTGCAATCTGAAATTTTCACTTGTTTTATAGCCAAAATGGAAATGTTCCATTATGAAAAAATATCAGAACATTTGAGAACAGATGAATTCTTCCACTGAGAAAAGCCTTCATCATTCTGTAAAGGTAAGAGAGAAAATGTTAATGAATGTTACTTGCTAGATTTTGAGTCCTTTAACATGTAGAGTTAAAAATTTTAAATCTTAAATTTTCTCAAGCCTCATAGTGATATTAAAATGCAGGGATCTCTTTAAAGTTTGAGGCTAGAACACTTGGATTTATATGAAAGGACAGTTTATGATCTACACCATCAGCGCTATTTAAATTGATTTTATAAGAGATCTTTGCATTAGAAAAAATAAATAAAACAGAACATACAAACATTTTTAACAACCAAACCAAAGTGACTAAAAACACAAAACAAAGCAGTTTAGGTAGACTGAGCAGTTATCCCAGAATGAGAAGATTCAGATTCTAATCTTAGTCGATAAAAACTCAATTCCTGAAGCAGGTGATTGGTTTCGGTCATCACCATAGGTTTTCTGGTAATAGGAAGAAAGAAAGGAGGAGGGAAGGGAAGTTGGGGACAAAATAAAAATATTAAAATTAAGCTTATCAGAAACTTGGGTTATAGGCCAGAGCATAAAGATACTTTGGACTCCCAAAAGTAAAGAAACAAAAGCGAGACAAAGAAATATAAAATCAACAAATCAAAACAGCAATCAGTTTCTAATGAAAACAACAAAAATGCAAAACAACATACATGAAAAGAATGAGTTTAAGTGCATTATTTTTTTAATGTGATAAAACAGAAAAGTTATTGATTTGAAGTTTTTCTTGTTTTCATTAGAAACTTATGGATTGCATTAGATCAGTATGGATCTCTGGCTTGACCATTGTGGGAAAGATATTTTAATAATGTGTCATATTTAAACAACATGGTGTAAATGGATTTTGTGAAGTTGACTCGTCTCAGGTTAAAATATTGAATATCTAAAGGTCAAGGCTGTATATTGTCACCCTGTTTATTTAACTTACATGCAGAGTACATCATGAGAAATGCTGGACTGGAAGAAACACAAGCTGGAATCAAGATTGCCAGGAGAAATATCAATAACCTCAGATATGCAGATGACACCACCCTTATGGCAGAAAGTGGAGAGGAACTAAAAAGCCTCTTGATGAAAGTGACAGTGGAGAGTGAAAAAGTTGGCTTAAAGCTCAGAAAACCAAGATCATGGTATCTGGTCCCACCACTTCATGGGAAATAGATGGGGAAACAGTGGAAACAGTGTCAGACTTTATTTTTCTGGGCTCCAAAATCACTGCAGATGGTGACTGCAGCCATGAAATTAAAAGACGCTTACTACTTGGAAGGAAAGTTATGACCAACCTAGATAGCACATTCAAAAGCAGAGACATTACTTTACCAACAAAGGGTCGTCTAGTCAAGGCTGTGGTTGACCATTCCTGTGGTCATGTATGGATGTGAGAGTTGGACTGTGAAGAAGGTTGAGTGCCGAAGAATTGATGCTTTTGAACTGTGGTGTTGGAGAAGACTCTTGAGAGTCCCTTGGACTGCAAGGAGATCCAACCAGTCCATTCTGAAGGCGATCAGCCCTGGGATTTCTTTGGAAGGAATGATGTTAAAGCTGAAACTCCAGTACTTTGGCCACCTCATGCGAAGAGTTGACTCATTGGAAAAGACTCTGATGCTGGGAGGGTTTGGGGGCAGGAGGAGAAGGGGACGACAGAGGATGAGATGGCTGGATGGCATCACTGACTCAATGGACGTGAGTCTGAGTGAATTCTGGGAGTTGGGATGGACAGGGAGGCCTGGCATGCTGCGATTCATGGGGTCGGTCGCCAAGAGTCAGACACGACTGAGCGACTGATCTGATCTGAATACTGTATGTCTTATCTTGGGATTAAAATGGAGATCATACTACTCAACATAAAAAATAAGATTGACCAACTGAGGAAACAAATCAGAAAATGCTCAGCATAATATGTAGCTCAAAGCAGGCACTCAATAAATATTAAAACTCCATTAGTATCACTGACAACTTTAACAATACAACAATTTGGAAATTAAATAATCTAAACAGTGTTTTTCACTCAGATAAATTTCATCTAAACTATAGGATCATAATGTTATTTAATGTAATAAAAAATGAAGATATTCATAATTTCAAAGGAAGTGAATAAAGATAAATATGGAAGTGCAGAAATGAATACGTTCCAGGTCAGACGACTGAGCAACTGAACTGAACTGAACTGAACTAATACAGAGTATGACCAAAAAGGGAAGATACCTTATACAACTAGGAAAAAAATCTGCATTACTTAATAGAGCAGGGAACCAATTAAGAACAGTCCCCTATCCAGTTTAATTAGGCTAACTACAGGTAAGGGAATCCTGTAGTACAGGGAGGAGCATTAGGCGGTGAATTCTCACTGCATTTCTTTCATCTATGACCCCTCCACTGTGACAGTGTTAAAGATATGTAGTGCTTGACTTTCACCCAGGATTGCCCTCTTAATGTGAAATTTAAATAAATTAACGCTTTCACATTACTAGAAAGTACATCCAGGTATACCCCAATGCCATAAAGGAAGTAGCAAATTGCATGTTTTCTTATTCTTTTTTCCAAATCACCAACAGGTCATAACATATTGACACCTAATTTCAGCTTTAGTAAATAGATGTCCTGCAAAAATTCTGTGTGCTTCATGAAAAAAGATGTTCTACACATTATTCAGGCAGTGTTGAGAACTAACTAAAATATTACTGAAAGATAAAATCAGAAGGTAAAAAGAAAAAATTTTTTTTTCCTGTGTGGTTATTTAACACCAACTTTGATTTATTCTTAATTTGCTCTACTTTTGCTGTTTCAAAAAGACATTCTAGAGAAACACTGGATCTTGTTCATTTTCCCTTTAACATACTGGCTTTAGTAATGAAGCAATAATAAAACTCCACAAGGGGGCAGGAAACTAAACAAAAAAAACAAAAATGAGAAAAGTCTTCTAGCCTGGTCAAAATATATATGTATGTATGTAAGTGTATATATATGGACTAACTCAGCAAGTTCAACTCAACTTATTTCAATGAAAGCAGAGTTGCTTAGGTTAGAAGATGAGTTATCGACCTGAAGTAGTAGAGATGCTAGTGTCAAATATATTAAAGCTTAAGTTCTGGGAAGAATGTACTATTTCTTGTCAGTAGTTTCAACTTACATTCTTTAATGTAGATTTAATTCATGTAAATTTTTATATTTTTTAAAGATTGACTTTCTCATCTTTAAATGTGACATTTTAATAAGAAGTTATTTTTTAGCTCTCTGAGTAGAGTGCTGAAGCTATTGGGATTTCAGGGGCAGAGAAACAAGACACTGCAAGAATTGAGAAATTTTGCTGTGGGAAATACCAGTGTGCAAGGTGGAAAACCCTCAGGTCATGTTTTTGTTGATACTCTGTTCTTTAAGCAATATTCAGTCTCTTTCCTCAGTGCATACAGCTGAAACACAGGATAAACTATATACCAAGACTATTAAGGGAAATAATTACCACAAGTTAATGTTAAACAATATTCCAAATCATAGCATATGAATATATGTATGTGTATATATATATATATATATATATATACACTCATAAAATAATCTCTCTACAACTTCACCTATAGCTATACATTTATCTGTCTCCTTAAAACACCTCTTTGATTTTTGTGAATACACAGTTATGAAAAGGTCATGATAATACTAATAAAAATGTTAAAAAAGAGAATATCTTCAAATTTAGGATCTAGTAAGTTAAATCAGAAGAGGGGATAAAAGCATTAAACCTGCTCATTGACTTCTGAATGCTCATTTTCACCTGACCACTCTCTTGGGCACTCTTTCCTAAATCCATACCACTTCACTGAGCCTTACTCTCCATAGCAGTTAGCATTTCACTGGTTAAGTACACTTGTCATTGATTTCAAAATGAAAAACATTTAGAATTAAATTTTGTGGTTTTTTATCTAAATAAGAATGCACAATTTCAATATCAAGGCAATAAGGGATTATGATTTTAAAATCTTTCAAGTATTCTCTGATCTGAATCTGAAATATCTTTGTATCTCAAAGTACAACAATACGATATTCCATGGTTAGACAGTAAACATAATACAATAATACACATATCATGTAAGCATATTTCAAAGGCATTTATTTAAAGCAATTTAGCTTTTCATGTTGTTTTGAGTGAGGAGAGCAGTGCTGCTGATATCCATTCATAAATTTATTCAAAAAACATTCATTCAGCACCCTCCACTTTGTGTACTTAAAATACAGTATGCATTTTGGAAAGATGCAGAAAATGCAGGATGTTTAGGTTTTCCAAGAAGAAACAGAAATTTTGCCCATCAGTATGGAGTGATCCAGGGCAAACATAAGACCCGGATTTGTATGATTTGTCTTACAATGCAGGGTCAGGTATCTGAGTTTTTCTGTCGTGAATACCAAATAGGAAATCTGCTATATTCTCAATCAGATGTAACTGTCCGGTCGACTCCTCTAATGCAAATGTCAGAAGATCTCCAGTTGTAAGTTATATTTATACCATTTTAAACACACATATATATATACAAATTACTAACAATATGGGTTGTGAATTTTTATCAGAAGAAAATAGTAAACTGTAGTACAACATAAACCAATTTTTTTTAAAAAAGGTGATAAATGGATTTTCTTATAATATAGTATAACAATTATTGCTAGCGAAATTATTTTCATGGCATAATGTGAAATTCAGAAGGGTCGCCAGGCGTCCAAAACAAAAGATAAAAATTTATTTATAAAATAAAAAGAGATGGGGAAAATGTATTACTAGGTAAGTGTACAGTTCTACTGTAGGGAACATTGCAAACATATCATCTATACTGAGTCATAATAATAAGCCTTTTAAAATTTAATAAAAGAGACTCGGAGACATATAAACAACGTTCAACATTTAAGGAGCGTGGTAAATCAGATTGTGTTCCTTTTGAAAAGGCTTTATGACGCAGTTATTTATTCAGCAAACCAAAACTGTACTCTGTGTCCATTAACGAGGCTGGCTTTGTGCTACACAGACTTCCGCGGGGCTCACTCCTGTTTGGAACCATTTCACACTAATTAGAAATAAGAGAAAAGGCAGTGTTCATAAGCACCACAGTTATGGGCCTCTTTGAACAGCTCTCTTCCGAAATTAACTCGGTTGTAACCCTGCGTGAATAATAGCTTTGCGGCAACAGTTTAGAGAAATATATTGTTAATAATTGCCATCTTGCTGAGCAAAATGCTAGGGCAAATTTTACATAACAGCACAAGACAAAATAAAAAGGTGGGTTTGTGAAGCTTTGAAAGACACAGTTTGCAGTTCAGTTTTGTTTCTAAGACTCTTCTCATAATGATTTGGAAGAACAATCACAAACAGATAAGAAATAAAAGTGAGTGACAGTTATTTTAAAAAGCCGCTTGATTTGAAAAATTATATTTAAGGTATTAATTATTTGTATTGGTACCAGTTTATAGAGTTAACTCAAAGTAGGCAGTTTCTTTTTCAAATAGCAAAATCATTACATTTTAGTTTGATACAAATAAATCACTATAGAAAAACACAGGTTTTCTTTATAGTTAATAAGTGGCTGAAAATTTTACAAGGTTTCTGAAGTAAGTATGCCTTAAAAAATCATGTATATTTGTGCATAGCACAGAGATACAAAGGAAAAGAATACTTTTCTTTTTTTTTTGAAAAAGAAAAATGTAACAAAAGAATCTAAGACTTGACTTTGCATCAAAAAATATCAGATAAAAGTAAAGAAAAGAAAAAGAATATTACAAGAAGGGTATCACTCTTTCAAACAAATCATCTCATATGCATATTGGTTTCCACTATGAGGCCAGATTTATAATAATTACCTGTTTGGACTATGCATGGGACTATATAAATTTTCCTATCCCTGAAAACCATCCTTCAAAAACAACCAAAATATCTATAAAATATATGAAATTTGGCAAAATAATTAAAAGCCCTGAACAAGAGCCTCAAATTAAAAGTCTTATTTAGAGAGCCATCTAGTTCAAGGTCTGGTAGAGACAGAGATTGGATTCTGATCCCTAAAGCAGCTGTGACATGAACAAGATCAACAATACATATAGGCTATTTGCCACAGAATTGTCCATCCTTTTAAACGAAGAGATTTTTTTCATAACGACTAAGTTCCAAGTTCCCCATAAAGAAAAATGAATAAGTATAATCCCTGCCCTCAGGCGGTAGATGTTTTATTAAAAAATAAATAAGCCATGAGGACAATAACCAAGTTGTACTATGTAGCGTGGGAGCACAAAGGAGGTCAATTCTGGACGTGAAGGAAAGGTAGGACAGCATTAGGAAAGGTTCATGGAGAAAGTTAAACTTGAGATTCATCTTGAGATACAAGAAAAATATATATATATAATATGTATGTGTGTGTATACATATTTCTAACAGCTATTTCAATACCGGACTTATTCCCTAAGAAATTTCAACAAAAGGATGGTAAAAGTAGGGCATAAGTGAACCAGAAACAAAATAATGCCTTGTGAGGAAGAGGTATTTTGTTTTTCTCCACATTTATATCATACTGTAAACATTATCAAATTTCCAAATTCTATCTAGTTCAGCAAATAGCTATTGATAATCTTATCAATGCTTTATAGTATTGGAAAGTTATACAAAATGTATTGGAAATTAAATGTAAAAGCCTATAATTAAATCACAAAGATAAACAACAAAATGCATGCTAAGTAGAGGCAGGTTTAAAAGACTGGAAACAGAGAATGAACTTATAGTTACTGGGAGTAAAAATGGGGGGAAGGGGTAGTTAGGGAGTATGTGAGGGACAGTTGCACACTGCTGTATTTAAAATGAATAATCAACATGGTCCAACTGTGTAGACAGGGAAATCTGCTCAATGCTATGTGGCAACCTGGATGGAAAGAGAGTTTGCGGGAGAATGGATACATGTATATGTACGGCTGAGTCCATTTGCTGTCCACCTAGAACTATCACTACATTGTTAATTGGTTATACTCCAATACAAAATGAAAAGTTTAATAACCAGAAAAAAATAAATAAAAGACTGAGGAAGTGCAAATGAAGGACAAAATTTAACTAGGGTCAAGGTATAATTAAGAAAATGTCAAAATTCAATTTACTAAATAATTGAGGTATAAGTATATTTAAATGTACTAAGATAAAAATTTTTAAAAAGAAAAAGGAAAGGCCATGGGACAACCCTATAAATATTCTCACAAACATAGAAAGACATCATATTTAAAAGAGAGTAAATGAGAAAAAAGAAGGTAGGAATCATTAAGTGGGAGGAAGTTGCATTCAAACATTAGCATTGACAGAGTTTCACCCAAGAGAAACTTGAACTTCTCTTTATTTTGCCTAGGATAAGATTAAAGTATTAATATATTTTTTTCTTTAAATCCTCCATATGACCCCAAGGTATGGCCAGAA